>NC_083641.1:19395522-19695522 GCF_963576545.1 Limanda limanda | reverse complement strand
CCACAGTGGCCCTAGAAAAAACAATTGTATGCAGAAAAAATGCTCCCAAAACCTCTTAGTCTCTCACAATATCCAGAGTTTCTTTTTCACAACCAAAGTTACTTTATTGGCCAAACAGATCTTTAATAACTGATTTGCACTCTATACTTTAGATAGTTTTACTCTATATTTTATATTTGTGCCCTTGTTCTATGAAAGCCATTTGACATGAATGACAGGTCGACTTTTCAAAGTGAATTCCTCTTTTTATTTAGATTGTGAACGAAGCAGTAGCAGGGTTCAATGGTCTAGACTTAACTTCGGCTAAAGCACATTGAGCTTTTGCTTTGAGAGATTCACAACACTACTATGTAATGAATTACAATTCCTGCTTTGAAAATTTTAGTTGGATAAACTTTAAAAAATATACGAACATTAATAAAATTTCTATTATAATTAGTATGTCAATATGGTATTTGGTTGAAATTTGTTCACTAAAGAGCAACTGGTATTTAATGCACTAGTTAAATATTCTTTATTAACTCACCACAACTTATGAGGGTCTAAGTGCCTCAGAATTTTTTTTGTACTTTTTCTGTCATTTGTTCAAAGTTAATTAGGATTTTCCAGAAAATGTCTTAAAAACTACTTGTAAGAAACGGGACCTGTAATATAAAACAATGATTTGTATACTCCTTGTATGTTTTGCATGTAAATCTCGGCCAAAACTAACAAACAAAACATGTAACAACAACTGTCAAAATAATGTGGTGGGGTAAAGAGTAAAATGTTTCAGACCTGATGAACACAAAGTGATTTCAGTGACTTCTTACTCAGAGATGAGGTTTTATAAATGATAAAAAATATATGCAGTAAAAGAACCTCATTTATATTCGACATGTGAGTACAAAGAAAGAAATGGCAGAGGAAATGTAGGTTGCAGACAAGATCTTAGATAAATGGGTCATAGATGTGAATGAAGATAATCAATGTGAAACCAACACAGGATATAAATGTGTTGACCAAAATAAAAAAAGGGGGATGTTTCAAAAGGGTGCGAAAATTACGCAAAAAAAACTTTATTAATAAACCCTCAAATTCACAGAAGTAGTCAGTCTTAAACTAAATAGGGACTGCGTTGGTCTCAGGACGGAGGAAAGATATTGATTTTCTTTTTTTTTAAGTTTTGTTTGTTTTTGCCTGAGGTTAACCATTTTTTCTTCGGCTCGGCTCATCTTGGAAGTTGTAAGTACAACTACAGAATAAAGACAGAAAACTACAGAATTTAAAACGCTTTTATATTTGCACATAAAGCAAACATAGCGTAAACTGTAGATAGTGAAGCCTGAGCCTGTAGCTATTCTGTTTAGTAACGGAAGGTAATGCTCTTAAGAAGATGCAACATTTCCCTCATGGTAATATTAGACTCAACAGACAACTTTATTTAACCAGCAACAGTATTGAAGAGGTTGTTGAAAGGCCAGTGCAGGTATATGTTGTAAATGTACTGTAAATGCAAATGACCGACATAATGCATGACTGCGTCAAGCATAAGTTACTCCGGCTGACTTTTCCAGTGTCCTGCTGTGTTGAGGTACCATCAGCATTAACTGTTTACTGTTTCCACTGAAGGATAGTGGCTGCACCTGCTCATGGTCTCACTCTCTATTCACACTATCTGCAACAACAACAACCACACCATGGTAAGTCTCATTCTTATTCACTGTTGTTAACTGAACCTAAAGCAAATTTCTACTAAATCTCTTTTTGAAAATCAATCCTTGAAGTGTATTTTCCCACTTTCACCTTCTTCTATTTTCTCCTTTTGTCCCTTTTCTCCAGGTGCTGAATTGTACGCTTATAGATGACGTGCTGGAGAGGTATTATTTGTCCCCTTTCTATGCTATCGAGTTCTGCATCGGTTTCCCTGGCAACCTCTTGGTCGTGCTCGGCTATATATTTTGCCTGCCCGTCTGGCAGAGCTGCAACATTTACCTCTTCAACCTGGCAGTGTCCGACCTCATTTTCCTCTGCACGTTGCCAGGCCTCTCCTACCTCTATGCAAACGACCAAGCCATAACCAGTCCGTTTGCTTGCGTTATCAACCGCTACGTCCTGCACGTCAACCTCTACTCTTCCATCCTCTTCATGGTCTGGCTTAGCATGGACCGCTTCCTGCTCATAAAGCATCCGATGAGGGACCACTACCTGCTGAGGCCTCGGGCGGCCCTGCTGGTGTCAGGGCTGAGCTGGCTGGCCGTCAATGTGGAGGTTGCTCCAATGATAGCGCTGATGGTTCAGGACCTGCAGAGTGAAAACTGGAGTCGCTGCAAGGATTTTGCAAGCCTGAAAGGAGATATTAACCCGTTTGGATACAGCCTGGGGCTCACCTTGACTGGTTACATCCTCCCCCTGCTGGCAATGTGCGGTTTCTCCTACCAAATCGCACGTCTGCTCCGTGTTCAAGAAAGGACTATGCAGCACAGGGCCAAATCGTACAAGCGGGCTCTCAGGGTAGTTGCCTCAGCGGCGGCCATGTTTCTGGTTCTCTACACTCCGTACCACGTGCTGAGAAACATTACGATAGCATTCCGGCAGCCCTGGGCCGGAGTGAAGCTCTGCACGGGGATGTATGTGCAAGGCCTGTACATCTTGACCCGACCGCTGGCCTTCATGCACAGCGTCATCAACCCCGTCTTCTACTTTCTCATGGGTGACAAGTTCAGGCAGCTTCTGTTTGCTAAGATCAGGAAGCTGCTCAGACAGACAGCACCGGAAAGACAACCAGCCTGATAAGATCTTTGCATGAAAAGGTATCGCACGTCCACACATGTGAAACAGCTCCGTCTTTACATATTGTATTCTATTAAAAATGTATCTTCTATGCCTTCCTTTGTTTCCTTTTGTATAATTGTGAAATGTTTTCATAGATATAGGCAAATCTATCAAAATATTGTAAAACTGTGTGTAATTGTTGATATTGAGGGACATTTTTAGTGACTATTATTTATAATGATATTTTGAATTGACCTCACATTATTTTTGTAACTTGATTAAAAAAAAATAGTTTTTTAAAATAAAATAACTGGTAAACAAACTTCATGCATTTAAAGGTCAGTCCCTGTTACTGTTTTAATATTAATGTTCAGTTTATATCTGTTTCTGTTCTTATATTAGTTCTGAATGGAACAAAATATACCTTTACTCATAGCTGTGTAACACGTTTTGAGTTCTGTATAAATTTATTATACTTCTTTTCCACACAGCATTTTTATTTATAATATTCTTTAAACGCTGTTTTTATTCGTTTTCATGTTATATTTGGCATCTTTTAACTTTTTTTTCATGTGTAAATCACTTTGTAACCTATTTTTCTTGTTTCAGTATGAATAAAGACATTATGTTTTTATTAAACAGTTTATATATTTTAAATTATTCTGTCATCTCGTCTGTTTAAACCTAGTGATATTTTCTAACAGTTCTCATATATATATATATATATATATATATATATATATATATATATATATATATATATATATATATATATATGTGTGTCTAAAGGTGAAATGATCTGTAGGTCCTTGCTCTCTTCACACTGGACTGTCATTGACCTCTGATGTTAAACTAAAACCCTGAATCCTCATTAAATGCATTCAACCTCACACGATCAGCCAGGATCAGGCGCCTCAGTCTTAACCATGATCACACCAAGCCTGAGCCGTCATTTCATTTACACTGGCGTCTCTCTGGGGACGAACAAAGGGTGAAGAAAGAATGAAATAATAGCTGTGCAGGTTTCCTGTTTCATAAAGAAAGCCAGAGGAGCGGTCCTGAGACGGAGCCGATGAGATAAAGCAGCAGGAAAGTACAAGTGAATACAAACACAAAACCTGAAGCTCTGTATTAAATATAATGTGATAGCCTAATGTAATAACCCTTTTGAATCATTATCCAGTGTCAGAGTACAGATAACGGAGGCTTGGAAAAATTGCATCACGCGGCACATGCTCTTTGTACAGCTTTTCTTTGTGAGGTTACTCTATGTTAAATGTCTGGTTTCTTAAAGTGCTTATCTCAAGAGATAATAATGACTGAACGCAATAAAAACAATGCCCTGATGAGCCAATTGGCTTAAGATTAATTTAGAGAATTTTACATATTTGTGTGTGTGTGTGTGTGTGTTTGTGTGAGTGTGTGGGTGTCTGTGTGTGTATGTGAGTGCTTACTCACATCCTTGTTTTTGAACACAGCAACCACTTGTCGACATTCTCAACTGTACTTATGTAATCTGTGCAAAACAGCCATACATTATTCACAGTTTAAAGGAATCATCTGCCTTAATCCTTTTCACGTTACTGTTGTTAGCCGTCTGCTTGTCTGCACACTGGGCCAGTGTACAGTAGGACCACATGAGTGTTCCACTCCACACCCGGGAGCTGTGGTTTGTTTTGTTTTATGCCTCCTGACGAACGAGGTTGACCTTTCTGAATAATGCTCTTGTGTAAATGGATTGTTCACACTCGTGCGTCAGCCTCTCTACCTCTCCGACCTCTTGGGTAGAATGTGTGTGTGGGTGGTGGATTGGTGGACATATTCGCAGTATGGTTGCGGATCATCTGTTCTCTCTGCCTCAGCTACATGAACCCTCACATATCACTGTGTAGCGCCGAGCGGATTTGGTTTTGTCCGGAGTTAGAATTTCCTCCTGTTAAACTCACATATATGACTCACCAGCTTGTCCCGCCCTGTTTGCTGTCCCCTAGCAACAGAGCTGCAGTTGGACAACAAGAGAAAGTTTTAACACCCCTTGGCTTTTTCAACATGTGCACCATTCCCTGTTAGGTTAAGTTGAAGTGTGTGCATCGTCATTTGCCAGTTCAAATAGCTCTTTGAAAAACACTTGGTCACTGGAACGCAATGAATCCTGGGATAGGTTCGTATACATTCCCTTTATCTGGACAGTTATTGTCGATCACTTCTACTTCTGCTTCCAGCCCTTGTGATTGTCTGCACCTGTCCGAATGTGTTACCTGCCTCCTTTGTGTATTTAGTCTCGCTCTTCCATTAATCTTCATCTGTGTTTTCTTGCCTTTTGATTGTAAGCCGGGAAATTGTATTTGATTAAATAAGTTGTCCTTGTTTTCTGTGTATGTCTGCATTTGGATCGCACACAAAGTACAATTCATTGGTGGTAGAAGGTCAAGTCAATTTATTGTCAGATGACATTAAAATGAAAAATGCAAATCAAACTCTCTACGAGAGGGAATCCAACACACACATAGCAAGAGTCATATTTACAACTGAAAACAAAGCGGTGTTTAATGAAAAGAGTCACGTTTCTCAGCAGTGCTTTGACTTGTTTGAAAAGTTACATACTTTAAGAGGTTGTTTATTCTCTTTTTTCTAAATGAGTCACTGGAAAGAAAATGACAAAGAGAAAACATCGGAACAAGAACTAGCCTAAAAGCTGAGTCAAGAAAATCATTACTGTTTCATATCAACTGTAACTAAGCTCATTTTAACCTTTACCTCCATGTTATCTTTCAGATAGCCAGAAGACACAAGGTGATTTCACCCACGGGCATAAAGATAAACAGGGAGAGACAAGTTAATGGTTTCAAGTCATGATTTTTCGACCTTAGGAGCCAAAGGTTGAATGACAAACTGCAGTGAGCTTAGAAATACGCATGTAGTGTTTATGCAAGACATTTACTTTATCTTCTTTCTACACACAGGAGCCAAGACAAAATTCTAGCTTATTTATCACTCAACCAATTCCCGTGAAATTTTGATGAGATCTTGGTGTGGATCTGGATGAGGGGGCAGATCCAGGCATGGTTCAATTTAATTTTTGTTAATCTTTCACAATGATTCATGGATCTTGACGGCCTTGAGGCATGAGTTATATTCTAGTTTGTTTGTTTGAATGTTAGTTAGAAGCGTAACACAAAATAAAAAACAGTGATGGAATTATGCTCTTTCTCTTTAACAGCGTGCAACACCGTCTCTTTTCCATTCATCACATGTGTATGCACGGTGTGAGGACTGTTGAGAGGTCGCTATAGCATCGGCTCTACGTGTATCTAACTAGGATAAATAGCAATACTCTGTGTGGAATGTGGCTTATCACATTTATTTGGGTGTAGCCCTCATGCTACAAAGCAAACAGGCAGAATTTATTTTGTTACTTCTGCATGTGGGTGGAAATGACACTAGGTGCAGTAATACCATTGAATTGTATCAAAGTTACTATACCAGCATAAGTGAGCTGTTATTTGTTTAGTTGCTCAATCTACTCAGGTTTAGTTCTGCCCTTGTTTTTGCTCTTTTTCAGAAAACAGCCCTCGCCAAATTTTTTAATGCAACGTCAGTGACCTTGAAACGTGAGACGTGATTTTGCAAAAACATCCAAACGTTCTCCGGTTTCAGTATCAGCTTGTGCTCAGTGATGAATGTGAACTTTGGCTGAGGCGACTGTATTTTTTATGCTGATGTAAAAATCCTGTTCTGCTTTGCCAAGATTTGTCCTGGATTCCGAAAACCTCTAATGGGAAAGCAATTTGTGTAATGAGTGGTATGCATGACTAATATGATCTTGAGGCAGTGGACAGGTAGCAGGTCCTGCAGGGGGATGGAAGAATGAGCCAGGGCCAGTTAGTCAGCTAAAAATAGATTAATGATCATACCAATAACAACTTTAGCGATGTTGTGGGGTTTGACTTCTTTTCCCCTCAGATTTCTCTGGGTTATTTGATGGTTGTTGTGCACGTTTGTGTAAAAGTGATGATTACCTCTGCCTACGAGAATGAATCTGTTTGTTTTTGAGGATTACATCAAAGCTACAATTAGCATGAAACTTAGTGGAAAGATGCATCGGTCCGAGAAGAACTCAATAAAGTTTCATGTGGATTCTCTGCAAATGAGGCTGAGGTGTGCCCTCTATATTGCCTTCTTACTTCTACTTTCATATGTATTGTGTTTTACTCAAACTAGTAAACATGAAATACTCCTGACCTGCTATTTTATGAATTAGATGAGGTTAATATATTTCTAACAATATTTACAGAAATATAACCTGACCAACAAATAAGAATTAAACAATAAAAAGTTAAACACCAGAAGGAAAACAAATTGCACCTAAACAAACATTGGTGCATTGTGGCGATAAGTCAGGAGTTTTTACAAGTTTTCCTTGAGCCACTTGATATAGTTGTATGTCATGCGGCGTCCAATCAGGAAGTCGGTCGGCCACACGGTGAACATCAGCGCTCCGTGAAATCCCTTGTCATAGTGTTCATGGGACACCTCGACACCAGCAGCCCGGAGCCGCGTGGCATACATGATGCCGTCATCTCGGAGCACGTCATACTCACAGGTGATGATGAGGGCCTTGGGCAGGGAGCGTAAGGCCGTGTCTGGAACCAGCAGCGGCGACGCCCTCGGGTCGGCCAATGATCGAGACAGTCTGTCCACTGCCTCCCCTCCGACTCCCTGCACCACAGCGGGCGCACTGTAGTTGTATTCTCTGTGGTACGTTTCAGGAAGGAAGGCGCTCCAGTCGACAAACTTCAGCAGGCTGGAAGACTCTGGGTTGTTGTGGGTGTTCGCCATCATGGCTCTGAAAAGAGCCTTGTCGCTGGTGAAGTACTCGCTCCAGAACCGCACCATGAGGGTCCGGGGTAGAAAGGGCATGTCCTTGTTCTGCTGATATGAAGGAGTGTTGAGGTCCAGCGCCTGCAGCACTGGGTAGATGAGCGCCTGGGCCTTCAGCTGGATCTCCTGTCCAGGCTCTTTCAGTAACTGTTGAGAGAGATGGAGAGAATAAAATCAAATAAAATCCTAAAGGAAAACAGACTATTTCTCCATCAGATGAAATATGAGCTGATGGTTTTTCTATGTCAACAGTAAGTGATCACATGTACCAGTCATGGTTGTCAACTTCGAGCCTTCTCAATTTGTCTTTGTCTCTATAGAGCTGCCAAGAATTACAGTGATGTACGGTAACTGTCTGTGTGAGGACAAACGGGCTCGAACAGCTTTGCTCATTGATGCAGGGAGTTAAGAGGACTGGTTCAGTTCTGACGTAGTCAAATAACGGTTGAACCAGGAACGTTTCTCCAATTTCTTTAACATTGCGAGGGAGGGCATTTTTAACCTTTTTTGGATTTCTCAGAAAATGATTCAAGAATCTAGCATTTTCAGGGGACTGATATTTATGAATGAATGCAATTTGATGCTGCTCAGAATATAAATCCCGCCACAGGGAATTTAAATGTAAATAAGATGACTATTGAACCTTAGTGGTATTACCAGTGGTGGGAAGTAACATAGTAGAAATACTTTGTTACTGTACTTAAGTAGATTTTTCACATATCTGTACTTTATTGAGTATTTATTTTCCTGACGACTTTTTAATTTTACTTGCTACATTTGAGCACAAATATCTGTACTTTCTACTTCTTACATTCTCAAAACTGGCTCGTTACTTGAGCAGCGGAGGTTGGCGGAACGTGCACCTTTACGCAAGGCGCACCTCTCTCTCGCTCCTGCAGTCTTTATTATTAGGGCCTGAGCACTGACAGGCACTGACAGACGTGAGGCCCTATTGAAATTGTAAGGATTATTATTCAGCCAAATGAATTTGCGTTTTGAGGGCTTTTATTAGGTGATTTTTACATTATTCTTTGAAGGTATTCCTTTTTTCGATTCACATTTGTTTTCCCTTTCCTGCTTCGTGTCAATATCTGCACATAAATACATAGCTCGAAGCAGCAAGTGGTTAACTTGTCTTAAAGAAAACATTGGAAGTAGTTGGTTTAAACAAAACCTGTTGGCAAATAGACTATCATTGGTTGACCTTGGTTAGTCTTACACGTTCACTTAAACAAACATATTTAAAACAAGTCGAGATGGAAAAACAAACAACACAACCAATTATATAAACAAACGCAAAAACAACTCTCAGCCAACACAACCAAAAACAAACACTGCGTCATCGACTACTGCATATTCGCGCACACAATTCAGGTTTTTTCATGGACCTCGCCAAATGGAACCCTGGGTTATCAGGCCCAGTTTTCCACTAACTATAATGCCAATATAATTTTTGCAAAGATATTATATATATTACCAATTCCAATCCTTAGTCGCCCTTTGTGCTGACTCAACACAACTTAGAAGCTGTTGAGTCTTTATATATGTATTGTACAAACAGGCTAATGTGTACAACTTCAAGCAGGGTTGTGTCTTCACTTTGCCGTCCCTACAGGCATGATACCCTACAGGTGTATTGTCACCCTGCTGGAAACAAATGCAAACACAACCGCAGGCCCATTCAGTGAAGATAGTCTAATGATAAATAAACAGGCTTACATGTAGATGCGTGGACAAGCTGGCGGGCAGATATACAGGCAGTTACAAAATACAGCTAATCGACACAAAAGGTTAGTGTTGAAGTGCCGTCAAGCAAGACACTGATTAATTATAAACTTCAAAATAATGTAACTAAATTTGCACCTTAAGATATTCAATTGGATGCATTTTGTAGATGTAATTTAGCATTCAAAAAAACATTGGTCTTCAATTATTTATTTCCTTGTTCAGTCTGAAATTTGCCAGCAAAACCAGACTGTGTCCAGTTTTTTTTCTTCTCTATACTAGCACTGTCCAGGCTGTTAACAAAAGGGATACTATTTTATTTTGTGTGCCTAGTTTCCCTTTGCTGAGTTATCATAAGGGGCATTGTGTATCACTCCTGCTACTGATGAAAGGTCCATGTTTAGTGATATTTACAGACTTTTTTAGTGGTTATACTTTGGTCTATTAGTGTTCTTAGGTAGACTCAAGAGGCACTTGTTTATTCTGTTGTATTGATTCTTTGTTGTCTCTAGAAGTGACACTTGTCCAATACTATTTTCACCTCAGCATCTTAGGTCCAAAATTTGTAAAATTATACGTTATATATATAGTGTTGATATAATTTTTCAGTCAGTTGAAATAAATCCTGAAGAGAAAAATTTTGGGTTGTTTTGTGTCTGTATAGGCCTACTATAAAAAGCACTTAGCACTTTTAATTTTGGTACTTTGTACTTTTACTTTTGATACTTAAGTACATTTCAATACCAGGTACTTTTGATACTCAAGTACATTTAATATGAGCGCCTCTAAGACTTTTACTCGTCATTTTCTGAGGGTGACTTTTACTTTTACCGGAGTCACTTTCAAGTAAGATATCTGTACTTTTACTCAAGTATGGCTTTCAAGTACTTTATACACCACTTGGTATTACATATATATATATATATATATATATATATATCCTATGCCTGGGAACATGAAACATGAAACGTTCTGGTAAACCCTAGTTTTACAGTTTTCCTTTGTTTGTAATTTGATGGGCCTTTGTGGATTCCCATGATTATTCTCCATATTTGCTGTGGTGCAGTAGAAAGAGGACTTCATCCTCGCCATGACTTGGCCAGCATGGGTCCCTGGTGCGGGGCCAACATCACACATGGGCATGAGGAGAAAAGTCGTGCGGAGTCCTGTAAAGCTGTTCTTGGCTCTTTAGGCCGACATCACAGTTGCTAAGAGGAAGAATTGGAAATGGCGGGAGAATGGTGTCTATATAGTGCCAGTTCTCCTAGCACTGAATCCGCCCATGCTGCATGGCTCAGTGTTTACATACAGATGCAAAATCATTGTGATGTAGCGTTTTCAACTCAACCATAATGGTCTTTAATCTTGCATAAAACAAAACATAGTCTTATCTGTTCTTAAGACTTTGTAAAGCTGTGCTGTAGCTCACAGGTAGCATCAGAAAATTCACCCACAACCTAAACTTAGGTCACTATTAGAAAATTAAATTCCAAAGAGATTGTCTTGGGAGAGTTGCACTTCCTGCTATGCTGCGGCTCACTGTCTCCAACCTCACGTTATCTCCTCAGCTACCTGTTGCCTGTGGCACTGCGGAAAATGTGGTTGTTCTTTCTCTTCTGACCTAAATCCTAGTGAGTGCTTGTTTACTGTGGATTTGACACCTGTTACCGCTGCTCAGCTGCAACGAGTAGCTCCTTCGACGGTCTACATGGATTTGTGAGAGATTTGCTCTAACTGAACACCGCTACATAGCTGAGATCCATCGCACAGCTATACATGTCAGAGTACATCCACGTTGGCTATCTCAGCCGCTAAACACGCGTTCTTGTGGTTCAGTAATATTTTCCATAAACAGGGTTATTAATCTTGTCTCATGTCATCTCGTCACACAGGGTTTTTATTTCCATGTGCACCAAACGAACAGAGCTGACAAAAAAATAGCTTCAGAACCTGTTGAGAGACGGCAGCAGCCAGGTTCCCTCCAGCACTGTCCCCAGACACAGCCGTGCGTCCTGGGTCCACAGAGTACTGGGCCAGCACCCCCTTCTGGAGGAAGTGTTTGACCACACGGTAAACGTCCTCATACGGGACAGGGAAGTGGTGAGCGGGGGCCAGGCGGTACCTTTAAAAATAGAAAGGTACAGGATTAAAGCTGGAACATAAATAAATAAATGAGAGGACAGGACGAGACAGAAAACTGTTTTGAGCTTGGAAGAAATAAACATGTTGATAATGTCAAGAGATGACGTAGGGGGATGGAAAAAAGGACAAAGCCACAGAGGGTTTTTTCTTATTAGCTTAAGACTAAAATGGGTTTAAGTACAAACAGTACTCAGATGTCTTGTTTAATCTAATCACGTTTGGTAGAAGAAGAATGAAGTATGTGAAAAAGAAAAGCTGATGCTGCTGAAGCAAACCGGGCAGGAAAATGTCAAATCACACAGTTTCAGTAAAAGCTGAGACTTATTAAAATTCAAGAAATTGACAGCTAACACACATGAATGAAATAATGGTCTTTTAGTTTGTGTTTGTTTTTAATTTTCACTGATTCCCCAGGAAATTAATTATGATGAAAGGGCACATATCCTTGAGGGTTGATATACAATTCTTTGCAATTTGGTGAAAGTTAAGGGGACTATCGGCCCTTCACCGCAGTATGAGCTCTGCCATTGTTGTTAATTTTTATCTATCTGAAGTTTTACTATTAAAAAAAGAAATTCCAAAAGTGTGAGACCGTCTTGGGAAACTGGTAAAAAGTTTCAGTTGCATGACCGCAGTGTTTTGTAATATCCTAGGAACCCAACAACAGACTAGTATAAACAGCCAAGTCATTTCAAATAAATTCCTCTAAACTTGCTCACTTCAAATGTGTTGCAACAGCTTAGGGGCAAAATAAGGTCCATTACATTCATTCACTTAAAGAGATTTAATTTTTTGCACTGACCTGTGCCCTGCTGGTGTCGTCTCTATAGATGTTTCAGTCTATGAGCTAAAATGTTACACATGGCTGACCCTGAGACTGTGAAGTGCTGGAATTACCCACTGAACCTTTAACAAATTGCACAAAGGAATTTGGATGGAGGCAGATAAGGAAATGTGCTCCCACAGCCCGTACACACACTGATCCACTCCGACTTGCACTGTCGAATACAGTGCATCAACAAACACAATTCACACACATAAGAAAAAGAACGTGGGACTTAATGACTGAGTCACCTCACTTGTTGACTGATAAAACCATGAGTGGTGAACGAGGGGATAGAGAGAGTATCGGCTGGACAAAGTTACAGTGCAGAGGATTTAGAGGAGGAGTTAGCGGATGTGCCAAAAACCAACAGTGAGTTCAGCAATGAAAACCTGTTTTTACCGCATCCTCACTTCAATCTATTCTGTGGCTAATGAAGAAGGACAGGCTCATATGACAAAACAAAATACTTGTGAGGAAAAGTGCAAAGGAAAAATGGCATTTTTATTCATCAGTAACACCAATGAATCGACTTTGGAGGCTTAATAATGTAAATGTGCCTTTGCCGTTTAAGTTTGTTTTAACTTTATTTGTTGTAGGTTTTGTTTCTCTTACTCTCCTGAAAGAGAGCTGCATTCATGCCACTTGCAGGTACATGCACAACTGCAGCTGAATCTACGAAGGTCCGGCGGCCTGCGTGGATGGTAACAACTTTATGATCCAAATGGCAAATGCAAATGGAAACTCATAAAGCAATGCACACAGCCAGACAATGCAGCAATGGAGCAGAGTTAGAGATCTCCAAAGTTATGAGCAGATTACAATATTTTGGTTCACTATCAGACTGTGGCGGGACAAATTAGAATATAGCTTGCCACCACAGTCGAGATAATTGATGGGAAACACCGCTTTGACATGGTGAGATGTGGCAGAGCACCCTTCAAGTTTGACTCTTATTTAGCAGTTAGTGGAGGAAGGATACGGAGTCAGAGAAGAAGTCATTAAGGATCAGATCCATCACTTTCTTTAACATAGAGATAGAGCGTTTTTCAACATTTTGTTTGATTTTTCAGAGAACAATTCGTGGCTCTTAATGGGAACACACTATTTAGGGGACTGGTATTTATGAGTGTGAGCAATTTGATGCAAATCCAAATAATAATCCAGATCAAGTGAATTTGACTGTTGGGCCTTGTCAGAGGTCTGTGCTCTCTGAGTGTCATTATAAATGGAGATTGATGCAGCGGGCAACTGTTGCAGTTGCTGTGTTATTGACTCAGCAGGTTTTGCACTACATCATCTGCATAGCGCTGACTATAGAATAATACTTACTCCACAGAAAGAACAACTGCATCGAGCTCAGTGACTAATTTTCTGGCCAGGAGATCGTATGGACTCATTCCTGCAAAGACAGAGAATACAGACAGATCAGAACTGAGATTCCAAAGCACCTCAGACATCCACAGAAACTGACTTCCATCACCTTACATGAAAATAACACTGCAGATTAACATGTCTAGCAGCACGTCTTGGCAACAGCCAAGCTACTGTAATAGCTGCAGCCAGTCAACAGATTGCAAGCGCAGCATGCCATGTGTCAAACTGCATGCCATGTCTTTAGGTTTTGGACGGGCAGGGGTAAACCCCCTCTGAGGTAGCCCGCCGCTCCGGCAGCCGGCACGTTATTTCCTCAGGAAAACCTGAGAAAGCTTTTTTGGGTTTGACAGTTTGTTCATTATTTATGTAGCTGTCACCACAGCTGTCATCGGGCGCCTGTAAAGTCATTTATAACATCAATCAAACAGTGAAAGCTGACTCTGAGTAATGGTGTTATTACCGCGCGATGAAGACATCACAAGAACATGGGTATTGCCCACTCATCCGTCTGTGACGCAGTCTTTAGTAAGAGAGTCGTAATTATACGGGATGAAGAGAAACAGGCCAAACCCATCAACTTACGGGTGCTGCCGAGACACCATCCTCCCCCGTGCAGGTATATGATTGCTCTCCTGAGTTCTCCGCCATCGCCCTGTTGCTTCGGCTGGTAGAGCACCACCTCCACTCCGTCAAAGTTTTCATCCGTCACCTTGACGTGCTCGTCGGACACGGGCGCCACCCCTTCGGCCAGAGTAATGATGTACATTACCCCCATGTAGTCCTTCAGCCCCAGTAATTCACTGAGGTCCGCCTGGAGGGAGAAGCATATTACATAATTTACCCTGTATAGTAAAGTTAGTGTAAATCAGTTAATTCTACGTAAAGCTCATAATATCCTAAACAGAAAGCCCTAAGATGCTGAGCTATGTGGCCACGTCACAGCGCGAGCGAGGGAGAGGCTGCAGTCATGTGAATGTTGTCTGGTATCACGTCAACAGCCCCCTGGAGTTATTCCTCTTTAGACGTCTTTGATGAGTTATAAAAGAAATGTGGCTATAAAAGCTTCACCCCTGGTGCATCGTGTCGGATGAGGCAAGCAGTCCGTGGCTGGCATGAGGGGAATCAGCTGATGCTACTTCTGCTCTGGCCACACATCAGAGAGTCATCCACTCCGAAGTATCAGGCATTCATATCGTGAAAGGAGGGAAAAAAACTACTGAAGCATTCTCCTACTTTTTCTGTCTAAAAGAATTAAATTGATCCTTTACTGAAGAAAAAATAAAAGGAGCCTCACAGAACAGCCTAAACTGCAAAACTCAAACTTAATGTAAAAGTACTATGGAACATACGCTGATTCGGCCACAGCACTACAACCATCTGCCTAACATTGCGAAAGTCTCCATGGTGCTGCCAAAACAGCTCTGAACCGTTGAGGCATGGACTCCACAAGACCTCTGAAGGTGCCCTGTGGTATCAGGCACCGGGTCTTTCGCATCAGATCCTTTAAGTCCTGTAAATTGCAGGTGGGACCTCAGTGGATCAGACTTGTTTTTTTTCCAGCACATGCAAGCACGCAAGGTTTTCCCAGAAGCAGAGCATCACGCTGCCTCTGCACTCTGCATGTGCTCTTCCTGTAGTGCGACCTGCTGCTGCAGCGTCTCGCCCCAGTCATTCACATGATGCTAAAGAAAACGAGATTCTTTTGACCAGGCCATCTTCTCTGATCACTGTGTGGCTCAGTTTCTGAGACTCATGCATGCTGGAGGTGCGTTCTGCTGTGGACGGGGGTTAACAAAGGGCACGCTGACTCGCTCTGTCGCCATGCAGCCCCTTATGCAGCAGGATGTGTGTTTCTATCATAGTCAGGATTAAGGTTTTCAGCCATTTGTGTTCTTATGTGGGGTGGGACCACACCTGCCAGCCTTGGCCTTATGCACCCATGACCTTTCCCCAATTCTCATTCTCTGGACCACTGCATGCCGGGAACACCCCACGACACCTGCAGCTCTTGGAGATGATCTGTTTAGCCCTTGTCAAACTTGCTCTAATCTCATGCAAACCCATTTTTCATGTTGTAAAATCAAATCAACCTCAAGAAGTGACATTGCGTCTAATCAGTGAAGCTGTCACTTGCGATTAGCGTCTACATTCTCCAAGTCTAAAATTGAATTAAAGTACCATGACCACCAGAGGATGCCTGCATGCCTGAGCCGACATCTGGTTACGGCTAAAGTGAAGAATAAAATGTCCATGCTAAAAGTCTTTCCCACTTAACCAACTCTCCTTGCAGCAAGAAAGAACAAAGCCCTGTTGTGTCAGAGGCAGGGTCCTGCACTGTCACTTTTTTCCATAGAATCTGAAAAATGTCTTCATTCATAACCGTGATCTAATAACTAAAATTGTGTGACCTTCCCAGTCGTGATATTGATTAAATATGACGTTTAAACAGTGACGAAGATGTATGAGAATAAACCCACCTTTCATTTTGCACTGAGGTTACAACAACCATGCAAGCACTTAAAGCATGAAACACATCACAATACGCTCAGTGCACCGCAGGCGTCTAATACTCATCAACAGTTCCCTTAATAGGGTCTATTATTAGAACAGGTGAGCAGGACTATACACACATGGATTAGCATCTGATATAATCTGGGGTAACCAGTTAGTACAGTATATCTACATCAGCAAAACACAGTAAACGTTTAACGAGGCACCTTTTACTCACTCTGAGAACAGACAACAGCAACAAACTTCAGTATTTCTGTATTAAATAGAAGTTGAAATTATCCAAATTTGTATAAAAGTGAATAAATAAATACAGCCAGAGTGGGCTGGTAGATTAAAGGCTAATTTATCCTATACGGATTCATTTCCAAAGTGGCTGTCAGAGCCATGCAAACCTAATGTCCAGCCAACAGCTGCCACAATGCATTTGTATTCATCATTCTTACCAGGTGGCTGAGACTTCTGAAGAAGCAGTTGGTCAGCATGAGTTTCCATTTCTCCTCTATCTCCTCGGGAATGGGCTCATAAATATAATAAGCTGTGAACGAGCAGAGGGCGACGAATACAATTATGCTTCCCAACCTCATTTTACAACGTGCGTCCCCCGGCTTGTGTCTGACTGCAGGCTGCGAAACACCGACGGGCTGTGAGAGCTGCAGCCTGTTCTCAAGTCGCTCCGCTGCGCGACGGAAAAGCTTTTTACGCACGGAATTCAATTTGGACTCCGCACCAGCTAAATATGACAGCACGTGTCCGGTTGTCATTTGATGGTTATGTCGGCGTGCATGTTCCTGGCTTTTTTCCTCTGCTGGTCGTGCGCGTCCGTGTCTCGTGCAGCCGTGCAAGTCAATGCCAGTGTGTCACTGATATGGAGCTGCTGGAGAGCGCGCTCCCGAGGCGGACCCGTCCCACCCTGGCTGCGCAAACCAAATTCCTTCAGGTGCTTCTTAAAAACGTCTGCAGCTCGAACAGGATGCGCATGCAGCCGGTGCACTAATGTCAACTTTGCACACGGTAAGAAGCACATGAGAAATATTCAGTGGTGGGAAGTAACGAAGTAGAAATCATTTGATGGAACGCACACAGTGGGACAAAAGCATATCACAAATACTATAAAAAAGGAATGTTATTGAGAAGTCTTGGAATCCCTTTTTGTCTTATGTCAATAGCACAAGCTGTCGGATCGCTGTGTGCTAAGTACTGCCTTGCTGAACTTTTATTTATTTATTTTTTATTTATTTTTTTACTTTTTTTAGTATTGATCATATGTACCTATTTATTTATTCATTCATTTATTTTTAGTATGACTATTATATTTTTATTGTTATTATTATTATTTTGTTTTATGTCATCTATTCTTTTCAATTCTTTATTTTTCAACTATATTTGCTCATCTGTTGGGGCTAGGTGCTGGAGGGAGGGGGGTGGGGGGTTGGTATCTGTTCTGTGGTATGTTTAAATTACATCTGTAATTGTTATTGATGGAACAGTATTGTTTGTTTGTTTGTTAATTATGTAAAAAATTCAATAAACAGATTGTTGAAAAAAAAAAGGAATGTTATTAATTACCTTATTCAAACTTCATTCTGCTTGACCATTTCGCATTGTCAAGACCTCGACAATCTATGAAAATATTACATAATATATCATGATCCTTAGAGAAGCAGAGGTTGTGTAATAATGCATGACTTTAATCCTTATTACTAAGCACTGCACATTTATTAAATCATTTCTATATAAATACAGTATCGTAGCTTGAACTAAGGTCTTCGTATGAAGCTCTTAAAAAGGGAGATTTTAGTTTTTTCCTCCTTGACAAGTCAGATCTCACAAAGGTTTAGCACACAGAACATTCATGTTGGATCTTTGGTTTACCGTTTTTTAGTAGTAGAAGTTTTAGTTTAGAAGTAGAAATACTTTGTTACTGTACTTAAGTAGATTTTTCACATATCTGTACTTTACTTGAGTATTTATTTCCCTGAAGACTTTTTACTTTTACTCGCTACATTTGAGCACAAATATCTGTACTTTCTACTTACATTCTCAAAACTGGCTCGTTACTTGAGCAGCGGAGGTTGGACGCCAACGTGGACATACATGAACCATGAATGCTTTGATGCTGAGCCGTAAACAAACAACTCCAATCCTGTGCTCAAACATCAAAGGAATCTTTATGTCTTGCAAATGTGATGTCTCTCTTTCTCTCAGAATTGGGATATTTCCTCAAACCGTGTAAACATTGAGGTACGGCGAAGGTTCATCCATCGCCAAAGGAGACTATGTTGTCATAACTCCACTGTGCATTGTCCTATCACCACCAAACTTGTGTTCTTGATCTGAGTCCAAGCCTGTACAGCTCTATGTGTCAATATTTCCTGAGTCATTTTTTTTTTCAACGCTTCAAAATGCATGTGCTCGGGCCGCTCAGAGCTGCTTTGCAGTCCAAGAAATTTTAGAAATTGTATTTTATAGCTGGTACTTTCCAGGGTTGAGCAATCCTGGTTAGTGTTGAAGTACCGTCAAGCAAGACACTGATAATTTATAAACTTCAAAATAAAGTCACCAAAATACTGTAACCAAATTTGCACCTTAAGATATTCAATTGGATGTATTTTGTAGATGTAATTTAGCATTCAAAAAACATTGGTCTTCAATTATTTATTCCCTTGTTCAGTCGGAAATTTGGCAGCAAAACCAGACTGTGTCCAGTGATTTTTTCTTCTCTGTACTAGCACTGTCCAGGCCGTTAACAAAAGAGAAACTATCTTTGATGCTTAAGTACATTTCAACACCAGATACTTTTGATACTTAAGTACATTTAATATGAGCTATTTTAAGACTTTTACTCAAGTCATTTTCTGACAGGTGAATTTTACTTTTACTGGACTCACTTTCAAGTAAGATATCTGTACTTTTACTCAAGTATGGCTTTCAAGTACCTTACAACCACTGGAAATATTACACCAGTTGGGATTTCTTCAGAGACTCCAGATTCTTGCAGTTTGTGTGCAATAATGTCAGCTGTGTGTAAAGGATCATTCTCCAGTGTTTTCTGCTTTAGGAACCTCCTTAACGCAGCACAACAAAGTGTCTGTAGTTCAAGTTAACCGCAGTTGTCAGGCAGCCAGAGCTAATAATATTATCGGGTGCTAGAGCCAGATGAGTGTCGTTTCTTGGCAGACCCGACTGTCGATGCAATATGATTCTCTCAGGCACTCAGGCTTTGAAAGGGTCCTGCACAGAGGGATTGATTTAGCTCTACAGGAGTTTCTTGTGGTGGGAAGCAGTCAAACAGGTCCACACAGGCGTGAGAATCTCATTATGTCAAGCATTAATAGCCTCAAAGTCTCCCAGGGGAAAGGTAAGACCAGCAATTACTGAAGCATCAAATATGAAGGTAATTAAACCAATGTTATAACAAAGTCAAAACTCAAGCAGTATTTTCATCTGGCAGGTTAATGGTGATATCAGTGCATTCACATGGTTTTGCTGTGGTACCCTTTCACATAGAGCCAAACAGGAGAAAGGAATAAGAAGTATAAAGTTGCACTTAAGTAAAACAGCTTAAACAAAAGACAGGTGGAAATCTCAAATCCATCTTCATGCTTTTATTCAGAAAAGAAAGAAAGGCAGAGATTTAAACATAAAGCTTTAGTCAAGGTTCGCGCTCTCAGTCGCATTTCACTTTATCTGCCTTGAAAGCTATAGTGGAACATCATGGGTTTTCACACGGCTATAGCTCTCTGCTGCCGTCATCCAAAGAAAGAAAAACCACATGCCCTCCATGTGACTTTCTGTGAACCCCTGTGCTTCAAACTTTTTCTCGGTCAGGCTGGAACTTGTAATTGGTAGTGTCTCCCTCCACCAGGCATCCCACTCCATGCAGGGAGAAGCCATCTGCGGGATCCAGCGTGTGTTGGAGGCTCGGTGAAAGCCTCTGTGAGTCTGATCACTGCTGAGCAGTAGAATACTTAATCTCCTCTCTGAATACAGAATCACACTTCAGACGCTCGGGGATCCTCTCTGGAATTCCCCTCCCTCCTGTTTTCGCCTCCAACCACCGGCCTCCACTCCGCTTCTGAGGGAGACCACCTCAGTCGGCTAGTGAATCTTTCATGGAGCTCCCTTCACTCCCAGCGTCTCGTAAGTGGGGACGATGGGTGTCGGAGGGTGCGTGGGTGGGGATGTTGTCTTCATCTACGTAAGAACCATGCTGTGCAGCGCCGTGCCACGTGGCTGCCCAGCACCCTGCTGTGTGTGGGGGTAGCTCAAGCAGATGTGAAACATTTCTCCAAAGACTCCAGCGAGGAGTTTGAGTATAAGTGTGAGAGTGTGAATGTGTTCATGCAACGTGCCGGTATGTGCATGTGTGTGTGTTTGCCTGTGTAAGCCCACAAACTTGCATGCAAATGTGCGATTGTGCAGCCAGGCCACGTTTCTCTCAGTGGTGCGTACACATTCTTGGGATTAATACATCAGCACAGGCATATCAGATTTGTATAATCAAGGAACAGTCCAGCCCTTCACTGTCAATGCTGAGTGGGAGATGGAACTTTATGATGCTCAGGGGGCCCTGCTGAGGCAAAGTGGATGGGCTGCATGACAAGAGGCATCTGAAAGCGCTCGACTCTTGAGTTCCAGCTGAGATGAGAGAAGGATATTTTTATGATTAAATCATCAAGAAGCAGGTTTTGACGCATTGCAAACTTCAACCAAATAATGTTAGACATGAGTTTAATATAAATAGTTTATCAATAAATTATGAATGCATGTGCGAACTGCTGATGAACTTGACAATTGCAAAAATATAGGAACATATGGCTCCCTTTGCATGCAGAAGTCTTTCTATCTCTCTCCTACGTCACTGATTTCAAGCTGTGAACACACTTTATTCCTGACTTGAGTGAACAGAGGAAAACACACGTGGGTACATGTGCATTTGTGTGCAGCATTCGATATATGTCATATTTAATCTTTTTAGCTAATCCCGAAATATTCAATCCACACATGGAAATATACAGACACAGTAACAAGAAGCCTTCAGTTCCCCTGATCCTCATGAGTCTTTTCAAGAATACATATATTTCCTTCATGGTTTCCCTGATGTGATTTCAAACGTCATGTTCACTCTCCTGAAAGAAAACAGGCACGACCCAAGAATAGGTATGACTCCCTTCAGTTTGCTTGTTCGGAATCATCTCATGCATTTAGTCTGAGTCTATCAGAGTTTAGAATCCTTTATTTCTAAATATATATATATATATATATATATATATATATATATATTATGTCAAAAAAGATATATACAGCAAAGATACACAAAACAAAATCGTTTACACAAACCTCAGTGAACAGCTCATTGTCCATTAACCATCAAATTGACTATTAATTGAATGAACACTATGTAGAGAGTGGATAGTTGACATGTAGGCGTTGACCTTGACAAAATAAAAACACACAGGAAAGATCAGCGCAGAGCAGATTGTTTTCTTTTAGATCCAGAGGATTACAAACACAACACTATGACAAAAGGAAGTGTTGGGTATGTGGTGCAGTGAGTATCTACTGTGCAAGTGTGTGCAACACATTGGAGAAGTCTGCAGGGTTTGATCCATCTCTGCATGTTTCATATGGTGACATGCAGAGCTGTCGTACAGCCCGTAGAGCAGGACCAGATAAAAACATGCACATACACTATGTACGAAAATAAGCTTTTTCCCACTAGAGACCAGTGTATTCAACATGGAATATATTAATAGCAAAGAGCCAAGCACAGCGAGCAGCCAGCATAGATTACAGGAGGCTCGTGTTGGCTCCCCAGACCCGCACCTCGTTGCTCATGTGGGAACCGTTATCACAATATGAAATCTAATATTTTTGAGGACACAGTTGGACCCAGAACATAATAGATCCATTCACTTATTAATGTTGTTTTAAAGCAAACACTGACATGCTCCATGTTTGCTTCTCTGTAATAACCCCATATAGAAGTTACTGTTCAGCTTCATGAAATTAATGTAGTTTCCTGTAAAAACTATTCATCCTTCTACGAAACCCAGGAGATTTAAGTTGACGTTTCAGAGCAGAAAACAGAAAATCTTTCTAATATTCAGTTTAGAATTCGGCACAGGATTCATGCCCTTGTACTGACAACCAGTAAAATGTATTTTTTATACAGGTGTCATATCAATTCTTTATTAATTACAGGGTTTCCCCTAGGTTTACAGCTTTGGGGGGGGGGGGGGACAAACACGGACACAAAAACTTAAAGGAATCATGATGTTAATGTGTTTCTTTTAATGATTTTGAACTTTACATTGGATTTCGGCGCTGACAGGCTATTCTGTGATGCTCAGACGTCATGTGTTTGTCCAGTTTGTCCCTTCTGTAGGACTGGCAGGGAGACTATAAATGGCCGGGTCTGGTTTCCTCTCACAACTGCCTGTTTATGCTGTCTACGTATGCGACATAACATTCTTAAAAACAGTGGTGTATAAAGTACTTGAAAGCCATACTTGAGTAAAAGTACAGATATCTTACTTGAAAGTGACTCCGATTAAAGTAAAAGTCACCCGTCACAAAATGACTTGAGTTAAAGTCTTAGAGTTGCTCATATTAAATGTACTTAAGTATCAAAAGTATCTGGTGTTGAAATGTACTTAAGTATCAAAAGTAAAAGTACAAGTACCAAATTTTATTTCAACTGAAAAATTATAACACTATATATATAATGTATAATTTTACAAATTTTGAACCCGAGATGCTGAGGTTAAAATAGTATTGGACAAGTGGTATCTGAACTTCTAGAGACAACAAAGAATCAACACAACAGAATAAACAAGTGCCTCTTGATTCTACCTAAGAACACTAATAGACCAAATGAACCTTTTGTGTCTATTAGCTGTATTTTGCATTTTAACTGCCTGGATGTTTACCTGCCTGCTTACCTGCCCGCCAGCTTGTCCACGCATCTACATGTAAGCCTGTTTATTTATCATTAGACTATCTTCACTGAATGGGCCTGGGGTTGTGTTTGCATTTGTTTCCAGCAGGGTGACAATACACCTGTAGGGTATCTTGCCTGTAGGGACGACAAAGTGAAGACACAACCCTGCCTGAAGTTGTACACATTAGCCAGTTTGTACAATACATATATAAGACTCAACAGCTTCTAAGTTGTGTTGAGTCAGCACAAAGGGCGTCTAAGGATTGGAATTGGCAATATATAGATATATAATATCTTTGCAAAAATTATATGTGAATTATATGTCACTATAATTGGCATTATAGTGAGTGGAAAACTGGGCCTGATTACCCAGGGTTCCATTTGGGAGGTCCATTAAAAAAATGTATTGTGTGAGTGAATATGCAGTAGTAGTAGTCGATGACACAGTGTTGTTTTTGGTTGTGTTGGCTGAAAGTTGTTTCTGCATTGGCTTATATAATTGGTTGTGTTGTTTGTTTTTCCATCTCGACTTGTTTTAAATCTGTTTGTTATGTTTACGTGGACGTTTAGACTAAGTAGACACGGCCAACCAATGATAGTCTATTTGCCAACAGTTTTTGTTTAAACCAACTACTTCCAATATTTTCTTTAAGAAAAGTTAACTACTTGCTGCTTCGAGCTATGTATTTATGTGCAGATGGTGACACGAGGCAGGAAAGGGAAAACGAATGTGAATCGAAAAAGGAATACCTTCAAAAAATTATGTAAAGTCACCTAATAAAAGCCCCCAAAAAGCCAATTCATTTGCCTGAATAATAATCCTTACAATTTCAATAGGGCCACATGTCTGTCAGTGCCTGGGCCCTAATAATAAAGACTGAACCGAGCTCCTGCAGGAGCGAGAGAGCGAGAGAGAGGTGCGCCGTGCGTAAAGCTGCACGTTGCGCCAACCTCCGCTGCTCAAGTAACAAGCCAGTTTTGAGAATGTAAGAAGTAGAAAGTACAGCTATTTGTGCTCAAATGTAGCGGGTAAAAGTTAAAAGTCGTCAGGAAAATAAATACTCAAGTAAAGTACAGATATGTGAAAAATCTACTTAAGTACAGTAACAAAGTATTTCTACTTTGTTACTTCCCACCACTGCCTAAAACCAAAAAGAAAACTGAAATAATCCCCAATTCATTCTCTATGAACTGTAATTTATCTATCTATTTATTTATTTATGCATGTATATATGTATGTATGTAAAGACGCTGTAAAGACGTCATGGAGCATGCGCTTAAAGTGAAAGAAGACTAAAGTCGAGATCCTACTAGCAATCTCCACATAACGACTTCTCTACCACCTGAAGTCACTGTTACCACAGCAATCAAACAGGACTAGTTAGAATAGAGCACTTCGCCATAACCCTAGTTTGTGTTAAGTTACCGTTTTGAAACTTCCGTCTATAATAAAAATCTTTTCACGTCAGATTTGCCGGTTTTGAACAATGGTCCGATGAAACTTGATTAGACAGTGATAGAAGGAAGTGACGCAGCGGGGTTAAAAATGGTTCAGGCTGAGGTTGCGAGGCGAGGTGCGTTCACGGTTAAATACAACAAGCAGAGAAAGCAGAATCGCGGGCTGACCGGCGCTGAGAAATGCGTGTCCCGTGAGAACAGCCAGGCGCCTGCGCGCTGGAGAACTGCGCGGCGCGGCGCTTCGGCGTCCGGTGTAATACTTAAGTTATCAAGATCAGTCTTGTACAACCAGGGGGAGTATTGCCCCTCTTACAGCCAAGCTGGGTCAGAACTTGTCATCCGGTGGTGACTGAGCAGATTCTTGTCTGGGGCAGGGCGTGCAGCACTCGGGCTCTTCTCTGAACTCGGACCCGGAGCAGGAGAGCTCCTCCGGCTGCTCCTCGCAGGAGAGTGGCTGTTACCATCATCCACCTGGGAGCGTTTAAAAAACGCGGATATTTTTAACTGCTTCTCAGGTGGTCCATGCGACATGTTTTCAGGTGGATGCTCTCTGCCCGCTGGTGGAAGGTTGCTCACCTGTGTGTGCGCGCATCTGGATGGAACTCCGCCGTGCGCGATACAGAGAGCAGAGGATAACTCTAACCGCACGACCATGTCGAGACAGAAATGCAAACTATAGACCTGTTCTATAGGTAATGTAACCATAAAATGATTTATGTAGAAATCTGGCGCCATATTAAAAAATTAAAAATAAAATAAATAATTAACTTGACCTTCCAGGGGGGGCGGGAGGTGCCGTTGGGGGGGCGCAGCTCCCCCCTAATAGAATGGTAGGGGAAACACTGAATTAAGCAATAATTCTGCTTGGAAATACATTTTATATTTTTACCAAACCCACCCAAACACTGAAGTGTGAGTATCACGCTCATGTTTATTCCATCACTATCTGTTCGGGTGGATCCACCAAGAGATATAAAAGCAGAACAAGAAATCAGTGGAGTCAGATACATGCAGGTTTTAGGAAACTTTCCTTAATATCTGTTACAGTATCATTGCAAGGTTAAATGGAAAATGTTACTTTCCCATGTCGTCTCTTCGGCACAAAAACATATTTATCAACTTGCACAGCAATGTGTCTGTTTGAAATAATCCTCTGTGGTCGAACAGGGTGAAATGACTGTCTCTGGTTTCAAACTGTCGGCCAGAAACTGAGCAAGATCCTGCCCATGAGTAATTTTGAGCCTGGCGTGATGCCCGGCGTCATTGGACCAACCTCCTGTCACTCGTCAAACCAAAACGCGGCAGTGGTGCATCTCCACACACATGTTCTCACGCCTGTGCTTGTTATCGTTTTTTACTATTTTAGTTCTTCTGTTCTGCACCTATTGTTGGACTTACTTAAAAATTACTTAAATTGGTATCACAAAAATGAATTAAGTTTGTTCAAGTTAACTAGTTATTTTAACACAAGTTATCCCTTTAATTTGAAAAACCTCAATTCATTTTATTTTTCAAATTGTTTAAGTTGCTACAATAATTTTCTTCTTTGATTCATAAATATATACAAGATCAATAATTGACTAAATGTAAAATAAATTAGCCAATTAATGGCAAAAACTATAAATAACATGTTGAATGAATGAAACTAAAGTTTGAGTTTGAAACATAATCTGTCATTAAAAAACATTGTGTACCATCTCTATTGTGTTTTTGTCTACATTCCCATACAAAACCTTTACACACCAACTCAAACTTCATCAGTAAATTTGACCAGTGAGGTTGTATTTTGCTGTATTGTATTATAATGTATTAAGGGTGTTTTTAAAGCACTGCCCCCACCAAACGGTTTGATTGGATTTGATTTGTGAGCAAGTATGACAGAAACCTGTTCATCACTGTGAAAGAATTTCATCCATCCTCACACATTACAGCTGTACGGCTCCATTAGCAGAATAGAGTCTGATTTCACACGTACTCCGTTCTTCTCTTCCCAGTGCCCAAGGTCAGGTTAGAGATAAAGGGCCGACCAGCAGTACATTGTAGTGTCTACGCTGAGGGACTTTCTAATTCAAATGCCCCAGAGAGAGAGGCACAGACTCCAACTCTATTCTGCATTACATCAGTAGCAAGACATAAGGACACAAGGTTAGTTAGGTATGCATGCTTAAGACTTAACCCTCCAATGGGAAGCGAACACAGAGTGTGCTGTTGGAATAGGTGATCCAAGGTGACGGAGATAATTGGGATTCTGAGGAAGACATCATCAGATTTGGGGCTGACAATTGCTTGTGTTGCTATTGTTTCATCCCGGGTCCCTGATGTACATCAACCTTCAATGAACCCTTCTGCTGCCTGAGTTCTCCTTTCACCCGCTTCCAGAAAACTCCCTGAAGTTCCCTGTTTCACCTTTTGGGCCAATCATTTTCATTCTGCACACTGCACACCTGGAAGATAGGCAATCTATCCTTTGAGCTTGAATTCCAATAGACATTCACCTGCCAGCATGTTTGTTTAATTTACTTGACGATGTTTGGCAAAGGAGTGGAACGAGATATTTAATCAGCGATTGACCTTTGAAGTTAATGCGGCGATGTTAATTACATGGACAGCCCATTCTATCGAAGGTAATGAGCTTTTTCAGATAAGAGACTGAAATGTTGTGGCTTCAAACCCAAACTAAAGTTTTTTTTCCAAAACAAAGTTAAAGAAGCCTGAGAAGATAATGAGGTTGAAATCATTCTGTTATAGGAATCAAATGACAACAGCGCTGGACGATACGGACAAAAATGATATCAAGATAAACATTTTCCTATAGTAGTCGATATTGATAATAATCATAAAACTTGTTTTTTTTTGCTCTTGAGTGAAGGCTGTGGTTTCATACAGTATAATTTACAAAGCTGCAGTGGGAAGCATTTTCACAATCACTTTCACAAGAGATTTAAATAAATTACCAATACATTGCAAAATATCCAAAGCAATGTGTAAGCAACCACTTGGGTGAAATGAGAAACTATTCTCCCACACTCAGTTACATAACTTGAGTGGAAAGCTTTATAGAAAATGCCCGAAAAGGCTTAAATAATTAATTTGCATGCATGCTTGAACAGGTTAGATCATGTACAATAATGAAGATTAATGTTCTAGGGTATTTAAGCTTTGGACTCGAAAATACTTGGCATAGTTGTTTGCCATTTTCATTTCTCTTTATTTGACCTGCAGCTTTCTCACCTGCTGAGTTATTAATACAAACACAAAGTCTGGAAGATTAAAGAGCTGCACTTTTACTCCCATGCAGTTTGGACTTTTAACTGTCAACGTACTTTTCATCTGTACTGTAAACTCCCGACCTTGAATTTGATCCCCCTCCTTCACTACATCATCCCTACGTGACCGGTAACCAAAGCAGGATCTGGAGGTTTATTATTTCCACACTGTGCCTCATGATCATGGGACTGGGTGTAGGAAAGTGCAGTGGATAAGCTCTTTATCAGTAGTCACCTATGTAACACTTCTGTCATAAGGAATGTTGGCCTCTCACCCGATTCCAAGAGTTTCTTCAACAGACAGCGGGTATCTGCATCTGCGGTTACACATTGACAATTCAATCTTGGTAATGCATGATTTAAAACGAACAAAACCCAAATACCGCCAGTTTCAATGAATTTATGAGGCCGTTTCTATATTTGACTCGTGCTTCAACTTTGAGAAACATAAGAAGGTTTTGTGATGTTTGGACCACTGTACTTACAGTAAGTACAAGCAGCGGTTGCAGCTAAACGTTAAAGTAAGCAGGTTAATATCATCACAATGAACTATGTTAGTTTATCTGCACCGGATTGCATGACATAACTATACAAAAGCTGCAGAGACGGGTCAGTCCAGACCACAAAACCTCATGGTGGAGCTAGAGGGAAATTCTGCGGCTCAGCAAATAGAGTGGGCTGAATTCGGTCTTGGAGGGCTGACCAGCACTGTCATCCGTAGAGAGACGTCGCTAATGTGGCTGAAACACCAAATACATTTAAATCTATTAAATATTCATTAGCAGGATTACACCAAAACTACAAAAGCAGTTTTCTTGAAACTGAGTGGATGGATAGAGGCCAGGAAAGAACCCATTAACTTTTGGAGCAGATTCAATTTTCTTTTACATTCTTTATATTGCAAGACATGGGCGATTTTGTGAAAATATAAAACGTATATGTAGAAACTCGTATGGCCAATATCTATGAACATGTGAACATTGATGAGGATCAGATAATTAATGAAAAGTCATTTTGGAAGATGATCTTTATTCTGTTACTTGCACCACTTGTCTCATTTCCATTCCATATTGAGAAAAGTAAACTACCATAACATTCTAATCTTTGTGTTTCTTTCAACTACATCAGAGAATGAAAATTTAGTCTGTGTCTAAATTTAGCTGTAAAACGTCTGTGTGATATTTAAGTCAGAAACTTAAATACATACTTATGCAACATGGTGATATAATCAGCTTCAGCAGAGGAATGCGCTGTTCTGGCTCCTTTAATGATTTAAAACAAACCTATGCTCAGTCATTTAT
Organism: Limanda limanda; assembly: GCF_963576545.1. Classification (NCBI taxonomy): domain Eukaryota; kingdom Metazoa; phylum Chordata; class Actinopteri; order Pleuronectiformes; family Pleuronectidae; genus Limanda; species Limanda limanda. Next base: position 19,666,341 of record NC_083641.1, on the reverse strand, counting down.
CAACATTCTCAGGAGAACAAGTTGAGCTCTGTGCTTAAATAGTGTCATATAACCAAGAAGGATCTAACCATTACTGCAGAATTATATAGTATAGCTAACATATATTAAATTCGATCAGTCAAACTGGAGTTATTGAACTCTACTCTCCAGCAGATGGTGCTATAACCTAGATGCTGGAAATCTTTATTACTTTTCAATTCACAATCTGTTGTGGTTGTCAGGTCAAAAGCCTGTAGTTGTTCAGGTTTGCTCCTATTTAGGAGCTCAGAGAACCAATTAAATAAACAAAGAGGTTTCAGAGGTTGAATTATAAGCCTGTAAAATGCATTAAAAAAATGCCCTGAGCACTAAAACCACAGACCATCATAAACAGTAGCAGTAAACAGCATGTGGACTGATTTTCTATGGTTTCAACTGCATCTTTATCTGATTCTGAAGATAAATAAGTAGTTGGCATCGTCTGTATTTGTCATGTCCACTGTTGTCATATTGTCTTATTATTATTATTTAATGATTTAAGTCGTCATGTTTGAATGGAGTATGCCAGAAACTATGTACACAACCTCCAGGCTGCACACTGGTCGATATACTCAAACACACATACCCCTTTGTCCTCTCTGTCATTCAGATGCATGCTGGGCAGACAAGGCCCCCCAGTGGCTGAACAAGTAATTCGATGACATCACTTTATACCAGATTACTTTAAACCACCAATATCTAACTTCACTGATTATTTAACCCCTAATATTTTAGAATAATTGACAGAGTCACAAGTTAATAAAAGGGAAGAACAAACTAAAATTACATACAACTTGTAATTTAATGATTGTACTCACTTATTAGTAATAGTTATTAGACATTCTGGGAAGTTATATGCATCAGTTAACTTACAGAGAGAGCAGAGGTTGACTGACGGCATGAGCAAGTCATCCAAGTTTAAATAAATTTGTATATATATATATATATATATATATATATGTACAGTTGTAATATAAGCAGCTGACAATTCATCCGAAAAAATGTATAATTGAAAATCAAATGTTCTAAATTTAAAACATTTTATTTTCTAAATGAATTATTCACATTCCACCATCTGTCTTCATTCTCCTGGATTGGTGACTCATCAGTGACACACCCGGACTCATTCAGACTTCCTGGTTTGCAGCCTCTCTGTGACCTCTGAAGGTCACACAGGTCGCATCATGTGTTGCTTTGCTGACCCCTGGAGGTAAAAGGTCAAAAATGTTTCAACCTGCCCCACACACTGTGGCCTTTAACTGGACTTCAGTCATTGTGTTACCAACACATTGAAAACATACTGTAGATTGTTTAAATTAGGAAATTACAAACTGAATCTATTGTATAAATATAATTTGATTAACAAGTTTCTACAAAGTGAACTGTATTGTTTTTCCAGATGGTAATCAGAAGATATATTTAAAAAAGGAAAAACAGTAGTAGTATTCAGTGATATTTGATTGATTTTAAGTTTAAGTTAAATTAATATAACATAAATAAACATCCACCGAAGTCGAACAAGCAATGGTTCCAAATAAGTCATAAAAACATAGACTCGCTGTGTTTAATGGAGGAAGTGTGCAGGAAATGTGCTGACACACAGGCAGGTCACCATTAATGACTTTACCACAAAATGTAATATAAAGTTTCCCCCTGTGTCACTTCTGAGTCACTTTTAACTTTTCAGTTTAAATGTTGCTTCATGTCCAGTAGCTGAACTCTCACAGTCTGGTTCTGTCTGAGTGGAACAGATGGAAAAAACAGAGTCAGGATGCTGGAGACTTAATCAGATCAGACAACATGAGTGGAGGAAACATCTCTTTAGCTTCTCAAGGTTCCTGCTGTAATAAAGTTATTTTTATTTTCTTTTAAGAAGACATTTTACATATTTGACCAAATGAGTGAAAGCATACTGTTTATTCCAACTGCATTTTTTGCATTCAGTATTTCCTGCCAGAAAAATGTACCACAACGAAACCTCAAGGTCACCAAGGGCTAGTTTAAACAATAACTGATGATGAAGAGAAATAAAAAAAAGTCTCATTAAAGGTCAGGATCCTCAATATTTCAAAATAAAACCTTATGCAACTTACATGCAGATTTGACCGAGATCACTGAGAACTCTGATGTGAACACAGGATGATGCGCTCAAACCTTTACAACTTCTCTGTCTTTCTTTAACTGCATCCATTAAATAAGGCTATATATTAATATCAGCAGATAAAGCCACGATAGGTTAACAACATGATTTCCTCCTTGTCATATGTGGGAAAATGGAAGTTTGCCTTTTCTGATTATTATGTCAACCCAATGGACCGATATTGTTTTAATGTTCAGTATGACATAAGGTCACAGAGGAATACAGGCTGACGCACCTCTTCCCACTCCAGAGTTTCTGGATGGGTGATAGTAAGACTTGTAAAGTACTCACATTTGTTCCTGTGACAGATAACTTGGCGCGACGCTGAGAACACAGGGAAACTAAAACTCCCTCTGGGTCTGAATGAGATCACCGAGCAACATGTTTGATTTCAATGTCTTATTGGCAACATCCAAGACATTGAGACATTCAATGAACTGCAGAAAGTGTGTAGGATTTAGTGATATCTAGTGGTGAGGTTGCATGTTGCAGATGAATACCCCTCACCTCACCCTCTCCTTACAAACAGAGAACCTGTGGTAGCCTTCAGTTGTTATGAAAACTCAAAAGGTGTTTAGTTTGTCCAGCTTTGGCTACTGTAAAAACATGGCAGCCTCCGTAGAGAGGTCCCACTCTTGAAGTAAATAAAAGTATTTAAAGATATAAAGGCCCATTCTATGGTAAAGAAAAAACTTAGATGAAACACACTAGTGAAAACATCACTAGGATCCTTTAATATAAAATGTCTGCCAATAGATCCTGTTCACCTAAATCTTACACACTGGTCCTTTCAATTACACGTCACTCACAAACCAATTTTAGTAGTGTAGTTTTGGAATTTTGCAAGTGTCCCTTCATTACATCTGTATGAGTTCTATTTTATTGGAGCTATGAACACTCTGTAGAAACTCTAATCGTTCTGATGGGAACAATGATCAGTCATTATTGACCTAGATATATTGTGTCAGGTGTATTAAGCACAATACTGTGGGACTGTGAAAGCTTTTAATTATCTATTTTATTTTTTTATAGAAAGTTCTGGCAGTAGCATTTCTGGGAACGATGGGAGATCTATCTAGGTCATTCAAGACATTAATCACAAATCACCTGAATGAAAACAAACCCACAATATTATATTTGCACGATAAACATGAGTCATTTTCGCCCGGGGCCGTGGAGGGGAGGAGTGGATGTGAACACTAATGTGAACGCACCACGCCCACAGAGGCTGCCTACTGCAGTAACAAAACTGTGTATTATCTGCTCTGTTAATTTAATACTATCAGTGACTTATGGAAGGTTAATGCAATAAAAGTGCGTCACTCGACTTTACATTTGAATCTTTTCTCTGCATCTATTATTCTATAACTTCTATTCCCGGTAACGTTTCAGGCACAGGTCCATATTTAGAGACTGCAGACCTTTATTGTTTTCTGTTAAATGAATGCAAAAGCATACAATAATAAAACAAATCCTATTATACATAAAAAGACCACCACCAAATTCTATTCATTCATCACATCCTCATGATAAGTGTGCATGTGTTTTTTTGTTTAGTTATATGTTTATTGTTGTAATGTATATAAAACAATGTACAATTTGGACGGAACACAAATTCCCGAGGAGCGTTCTGATGATAAAGTGTGATATGTTATCGTAATGCAACGTACCACATCGTGACATAACGTATCATAAACAAAAGTATTGTGTCATAACGTATGGTTGCATACTGTATCATATCATTTTGTACCTTAACATACAGTATCATAGTCTAATTCCACATTGCATCGTACATATCCTGACGTGTTGTGGGGTCTAATCTTATCTCATGATACCACTCTTCCAAACACGATTCTGTCCTTTGAAGAAGTGCTGCTGCTTTGACTCGCTGCATCACGTCACAAACATCATGTTTGCATGTGCTCTGCAAAATGGACTGGATTTCATTCCTGGGATCTGTTCTATGTTTAGTGCCGTGAGTCAAGCTGCAGACATCAGTCATACAACTAAGTGTCATTAAAGCCCACAATTTATGCTGCTCTCAGGACGTGCACATCTTAATTGCAATAAAAAAATCACAGCAATAGAACTGTTACCAAACATTATGAACTTAATATGAGCCCCATCACACTCTATCAGTTATTAACTTTTAATTCCAGAGCTATTTACTTAGATCCTTATAAGTTGTTTTAAAATTCTTACACACATCAGTCATTGACTCAATTTAATAAGTGAGAAAATGCTCTAACTTTCTGGTCTTCATTAATGACACTCGGCTCCAGTAAATGAACTCACATGTGTGTTCAGTTTCTTTTTATGTGTGTGCAGATGAAAGAATGATAATAAACAGAGAGCAGAACATACAGGACTACCAGCAGGACCTTTGTATCCTCTAACAGCTCCAGTCCACTGCACTGTTTTTATTAGAGCCGTTGGGGCCTGAAGGACCATTAGATAAATAAAGTGGGTCAAAGAAAAGTAGCAGGGGACGTTTGGGTTTTCACCGGCCTGAGACACTCGTCCTATGTTCTGATTTATGAATGTTATCATGATGTTTTCTTAATGTTCAATCAGTGTGGCGAATGGCTTTCACCTCTGGGAGAAACAGCAGCTGAAAAGCTCAGCAGTTGGCCTGGTGCTTCTGTACGTCAGAATCACTCAGGCCTGACAAAAACAGGCAGGTAACGTGCACCAGTGCGTTGTGCTACAGACGTTTGCTACAAATTATTGATTATTTGTCAAAGCTAGGGTTGGTAAGTCTGGAAAATAAAGTGACATTATGCGAACCAATACATCCCAGCTCCTCCCATAGACCCCCAGAGCCACGCCCTCAAATCACAAGGAAGCACCCTGGCTGACAACAGCTATAGAAGTCGACTTTTCCGTGACTCGCTCGCTAACTTCTTAGTATCATCCCTGCTTCTAAAGTTAACGTCTCCTGTCTGAAGACACATCAGGAGCTAGGGGTGGGTACAAGCAGGCAGGTTAGTAAGTGACATTCAGGTACACCAGCCAATCATATCATTTGGTCCGGCAAGGGATACAGACACCGGCTGTATTTCTTTTTGGCAATTTTATTTAATTATTGCTATTGGGACATGAAGAAAATTTCAACAAATAAGATAAAGTGTTTCAGAAACACCTTACCAATACCTTTACCGTAATATTATGGTTGATTATGCTATTGGTAGACATTGTTATACCAGTGTTATGGCGATGTAATTATACAGCCAAACGGCCGTCTCATAATGCTGTTTTAGATTTGCAACTTTTTTATATTACTTATGATTATACCGGCACACAACACCAACACGTCAAATCTTCCCCCTGCTTGGCCAAGAATTAGATGACCTAGAATGCAGCAGTGTGTGAGAGTGTTGGATCTGCTGTGTGTGGGGGGGGGGGCAAAGGGTGGGACTCAGAAAAAATGTTTGCGGCCCCTCTTGAAAAGTGTCGGGGTGGAGACCTGATCTCTGCAATCAGAAGGATGAACAAAGCAGTAAACACATGAGTTTACAAGAATCTCAAGTGACACTCATTGGCATGTTTATTCAGGATGAGGTCACACACGTTCACATGCACTTACATGCCTGTGCACAAACCAAACAGGCCTTGTTTACCAACCACAACATCAAAACTCAGGCGGTTCAGGCGGCAGATATTAAGAACCTGAAAAAAGACAGGTTGAAAAAAGGGATGTAAATATATTACCACATGAGCAGCTCCTGGAGTTTGATCATTGCGCTCCCCAGTGAGGTTCCACTATGTTTTGCTCAGCATGGCCCATAAAGAACAGAGGTATGCACAGAATAGGGGGTGTATTGCTCCAAAAAAAACTTAAGTAGCCACATGTTGTTCACATCTGTTATAAAGTGCTGCATGTTTTTCCAGAGCTCACATACACAATACATCAGATTTATAAGATGTGATTGATATATCCAGTTTATAATATATAGAATAATGACTTGACAAACCCTAACACATCAACTGTGTGATGATAATGTGAGAACTTACCACGACATCTATAACATTACACATCTAACGTTTATAAGCAGACTTTAAGTACCAAGCACATTGATAGTTAAGCACCAAATACCAGACAAACTGGGTTGTTTGTCACTGCAAGTGCCATTTAAAGCAAATACATGCAAAACTACAAAACTGCCTTCTCTGTTCATGAACACCAGCTTTACTTCCTCCCATTGTTCAGGTTCAAACCACTTCTATCACAACACCTGCACGACATACCAGTCACCAAGAATATATATGTGTGCATATATATATATATATATATGCACCTGTTCACACACAAACATCCTAACACTCTGTACTTCATGTCTAGCTATACAGCATGCATTTCTTGTGTAGCCCTGTGTACGACCATTACCTGTTTTTCTTTTCAAAAACAGTCTATGCTCTGTAAATGTAATACCTTTTCCTGCTTTTGACTTTATGCCTGTGGATTCTCTGAAACCTTTGAATCCCCGACTGCTTCCCATATGACCTCTGCCTGCATTGAAATTGACACTGCTCATTTGAACTTTTGCCTGATTCTTACTCGAAAAAAGATGTGGTTCAGTCATCACACCGTTATTACAGATTCAGAACTTATTTGATAGTGACAATAAAAAACAATCTCTTAAAACTGAGTATTTCTCCTTCATTTATTCCACATTTTCTAGTGAGAGGTTATTTTTCACAGGTCTGTTCAGGGTTGCTTCAACATTATATTGCTCATTTCAATCAATGTAGAAAAAACAGATGCAACATAACTTGAAGGATAGATACACATATGAACACACGTGCAGATAGTCGACTCCAGACTAAGAGTTATGAGGGGTCAACAGATATTTGAATCATGGCAAAGTTCGGACAAGGAGTCTCCTCAGAGAGCAACTATCTTCACACACACACACACACGCTCACACACACACACACACACACACTTTTTAACAGAGGCCTGAGGTCTGACGAACAAAAAACAAATGACATCGACAACTGAAGCCAGCGACTGATTCAAATTGAGTCAAACAGAGTTTTGCCAAATCTGTATAAAACATGACGAGAGGAGACGAGAGTGCAAATAAATTACTTTTATTGTTCTCGCTCCAGTTTTTTCTAACCTCTCTTCTTGTGTATATTCACGAGGCCAAAATCCAGCCATCTGGTTTAAGTTTTTGTTTTGTTTTGGTCTTGAAGAATAAAAATGATCACTAGGCCTAAACCACTCAGCTCACAGTCATTATAAGAGCATGCTGAACTCAGAGATGATAAATACAAAGATCCGCCATAAACTCATCATCAGGCCGCATGTTAAAGATCTGCCACATTTGATCGCTTTAATGAGTCTCTTCGTAAACTATCTTCACTATCACCACATGCTCACTGACATGGACGACAATGACTCAGCTGTACATGATGAATTCAATCCAAGCAGCCAACTGCGTTTCGAGGTCCAAAAAACATTTCTGGGTAAAATTATCACCAAATTCCAAACAGTAACTCAGAGCAGACACCACTTAGTTGGACATAAACAAAAGCGTACTAAAACACTGCTGAGCCGTGGCCACAGATCCATGATTTGTTAGTCTATGGTGACAAAATAAGACCATAAATTAACACAGAAATAATAAATGTAGTAGAAACCATCAGTAATAATGCAGTGATGTATTTATTAAAGATATACTACACACATGACGGTTCTTTCCAATACATTAATGCTGGTTTTCATATCACATTTATGACCAATTTAATAAAAGAATCGACATCTAAGGGTTGAACCTGGCTCATGACGCCACCTAGTGTTGTATAGAACCGTGCATGGCAAATTATTTGATATATTACAGTTATATATAGTTGTAAAAGTTAACACCCTTTAAGAACCCTGCAGTGGGGGCAGCTCCCCCACCACCTATAACCACTTGTGAATGGGGATACTGAAACTAAGTCCATAAACCACCAAGTCTACAGCGGTTCAGACACCTTCAGACCATCACTCCCCACAGACATGGTTTCTTTAGCCCCGGTTTTGGTGGTCAGGAAGGTCCGGAGCCGAGAAGCCTCGACTTCGTACGACATTTCTGTCACAAGTGTGTTTGCTGCTACTAGAGTCTTTGCTCATATATAGACAACCTAGATAACTTTAATTGGTATGTCGTATGTGTGTCTCTGTGTGTGCGTGTGTGTGTGTGTGTGTGTGTGTGTGTGTGTGTGTGTGTGTGTGTGTGTGTAGGAATAGGAATGTGTTAGCTGTGACAGACTGTGAATGTCAGTGGAGGCCATGTTTCTCACAGCTCTGACTGGGAGGTATCACAGCACGTTCATGCCCAAACACCATTGATACCAGTGTTAGTATTCAGCGAGGCGAGAAGGCGATAAATGTCGAGTGAAATGTATGTGGTTTCCTTAAGGCATAACCTTTGATTCAAATATAAGCAATTCTGTGGCACCGCCATTTAAATTCAAAACACAGAACTGGAACATGGCGGCAACTCCCAGATCGACTGACACAGATTTTGACAAACATAAAAGGACAGTGGGCTCCTATAAATCTAGTTTATTACTGCAACTATATAATGTATATATAATATATATATATATATATATATGTATACACACACTGTAAAAAAGAAAAAGTTGAGAAAACGTAAAATATCAAGGCAACATGATGCAAGAGATTTTTGAGTTTTCTCAACTTTTGCCTGCTGTTGTTGACTTAACTAAGGTTTTCAAGTTCTGCAAAGAGTTCTGCCAACTTGGATCTTCTTGTTCACCTAATTAGGATAATCATGTGAGACTAATAAAGAAATTCTTGCTTGAATGCCATGTATTTCTACCTTCACCAAACGCAGATTTTTTTGTTGAATTAATAAACAATTATGCCCCTCAATGTCATGCATTTGTACCTCCTTTAAACATAGGTATTCTTGTTGAATAAACGTTCAATTATCCCTTCAATGGCATATATTCCTAGATGCACCAAACACAAATATTCTTGTTGAATAAACATACATTTTATCTGTATAAATCAAGAAAAATGTATGTTGCTGTAATTTTATTATTATAAAATGCTAAACAGATAATAAATAAAACACAGTACAGCTGAATGTTATCTGAAATATTTCTTTATTTCTTTATATTTTTTTATTTATTTTGAACAGGCGGGTTAAGCGCCTTTGTAAAAAAACATTCTTCTCAAATTAGTTCGCAACATCAAATTGAATGACTAACCATTTTTGCATACACATACAACAATGTGTATTCAAACACATACACATACAGAATGTGTATATTCAAACACATACACATACAACAATGTGTATATTTAAACACATACACATACAACAATGTGTATATTTAAACACATACACATACAACAAGGTGTATATTTAAACACATACACATACACAATGTGTATTTAAACACATACACATACAACAATGTGTATATTTAAACACATACACATACAACAATGTGTATATTTAAACACATACACATATCACAATATGTATATTTAAACACATACACATACACAATGTGTATTCAAACACATACACATACACAATGTGTATTCAAAATAAAAGTTTCGTTTTCAAAGATCTTGTGCGCTGGGAGCACCGAGAGCCACCAAGCTCAAAAAAGATAGTCTGGATGGCTTCAAATGTATACCTCAACTGTTTGGGGTAATTTATATTGAGGGCATATAGAAGGCCAAAGAGGTAGGCGAACGCAGAGGAGAGGTTTTCCATTTCATGCAGCACGATGCCCGCTTCCAAAACAACTGCATGGTCTCGAGCATGTGAGATGTCGGCTTCGTCATCTAGGATGGTGAGGATGGCCACAGACGCCCCTTCCAGCACTGGTGCCAAAATGTCAGTGTCCTGAGGAAAAATAACAGATGCATTTGAGCCTTGACAAACTAGAAAGAGCATTTTCTGAAGAAAATGTGTGTGAATGCTGAGAAGGTCCGTGCTAAAGCTGAAAAGTATAATTTGTAGGCTGAGATATGATTGGCTTCATAACGGCTAAAAACAGTTGAAATGTTAAAAAGGCAGAAGAAAATGGGCAGCTATACACTGGAACCTGACAGCCAAAGAAAATTGATGAAGCAATGGCAACATAGCTGACGTAATAGCTGAAAATAGATTTAGTAGTTTAGAAGTAGAACTTGTGAAAAGGAGGTTGATTTACATGAATTGTAAAAAAGTTAGTGTGAACAATGTATGAAAATATGAACAAATCAGAGAAATATGATTACTGCACTGATAAACTGCACTGGGGAGGTGTATATTTCCATTTTGGATGAACTACTACTTTAAAACATCTCATGAGAATGAGGAATTAGCTACATGGCCTGAAGTATTTATCTTTTTGCTACAGTTACTAGTACTTACCAAGCACTTCATGAAAAACTTTTTGGTATCTTCGCGGAGGAAAATGGGCAAGCCTCTCAGTGCTGCTGTCTTTCGGTGTGTAACAATGTCAGATGTCTAAAGAGTATCCAGTGGAAAATAAGTATTTCAATAAGTATAGTACTGTACTGAACATACACATAATGCAAAATCAGAAATCTTTTATAGTACTGAAGATGAAGCACACACAACTTTACTTTAACAAATTAAAATACTGTTAAACCAAATGCCACCAAAACACAAAGGAAGGACTGCGGACATCCATTTTTACTGAAGCATATCCACTAAGGTAGTTTTTACAGCAGCCAACATCTTTTTCTGTGTCTGTTATAAGAAAGTATATTCATGCTCTTCTAAAAATGCCAGGCAAAGGAGCACTTCACTCACCTGATCATCGAGTTTATCAAGGAGGTCTTCCATTTCTTGGCCAAAACCACCCTTCTTAGTCCGGTAGAGTTTTAGCAGGCCAGGTCCAAATCTTTCAAGAGATGCATTAAAAGTCCCCAGGAGGTCTTTGCTGGTGATACGCCGAAATTCTTCAGATATCTAAACAAGACAATCAACAAAATATTGTAATTAATTGTAATTGCAATTTCAATTAAGCATGGGGATTTTTTTTTCTTTAACTGGAAGAAATGGGCTTCCATAGGAATGAGATGGTTAGGGTAAGAAAATTAGGACAGGTCACAGAATCAAATGGATCATAGATTTAAATGTAACACTGGCAAGACAGAATTGACACATTTCCCCAGTAGATACTGTTCTTCTTCAAGAAAAGCCAATGTAGTTGTATAAGACAATTGCTAAATAAATTAGGACATCCTTACCTCCTGAGACGAAAACAGCGCAGGCCACCTCTCTTGGACCTCAGATACCATAGGCTGACAGATCATTATGTTTTCCTTCTCCTGAGGAGAGACTCTGTCTAAAACGAATGCTTGCACCATGTTGTTGTGATCGTTGTTGTGTTTTTTTTAAATGAAATGCAGTCTTAAAGGGCAAAAATACCGTCTGAAAGTTGCAATTCCGTTTTTCAACTTTTTTTTGTTGAGGGGGGGGGGGGCTCTTGCATAGAGCGCCAAATATGCTAGGACCGCCCCTGTGTAGCGCAGTGATTCTCTGTATGGTGCGCTCCACCGGTGCGGCGCGGAGGCATAACAGGCGCGCAACCGGGAGGAGGAAATGAGAGGCGGATCTAATATTATAGCCGAACTAATGTTTTGATGTCCGCACTCTTTAACGGCGGAGCAGTAAACAAACAAACAAATCGCTCTTTCGCCGTAGCCAGGGGTCTGCAGCCCGCGGCTCTGCAGCCCCTCCGCAGTGGATCCCTGTGCAGTGTTGTGCCTGTCGCGCATATTTTTCGCGAACAGTGAACTTTACGATCAGTTTTCATATGTTGAATGTGCACGTTAGGGAACGTCATCCACTCTATGCAGCATCTACCACTGCAGTGAGAATTGCCTTGCCTTTCGTTACTTTACACCCTGACGAACACATACACAATGAAAGAAACAGAGCGTTCCTTAATAACATACTTTTTAATCTTTGGGTTTTGGGGAAAGGAGCAAGTCTCATCAAGTCAAAAGGTTCAAGTCCAAGTGAAGTCACGAGTCATTGATGTCCAAGTCCAAGTCGAGTTGCAAGTCTCTTTACATTTTGTCAAGTCGAGTCTAAAGTCATCAAATTCATGACTCGAGTCTGACTCGAGTCCAAGTCATGTGACTCGAGTCCACATCTCTGGTAAAAACGCACTTACCATACCTTCTTGAGCAAAATTGTTGTGGGCTCCGTGCGTTGTCCATCCAGAAAATGTCCGTCGCTCAGGTTCAGCAGAGAGCCGTTAAAACCGGTTTAAACTGGAATCTACTGAGTTGGCCCAACTTAACTCAAAAATCTGCTCAAAAATTTACAAATCCTTGTTGTGCGGATTTAAAATAGTAGTTAGGACAACAATGAGAGAAAATTGCTGGACAGACAAGATTTTATAGATTGCATATTGCAAAGCCTTATTTCTGAGTCAGTTTAATTTGAAAACTCTTACGAGATCAACAATTACTAGTTACCATTTTTACAGTGCAGGAGCTGTACTTATATCTTAAGTATTACTGTTAGGGGCATAAGGTGTCTTTCCTCATTCGTTGTAGTAGTGACACCCTGACAGAAAAAACAAGTGAGTCTTTAAATAGACTCACTCACACTCTAATAGAATACCTTGTCTACAAAAACCATCCCACATGGTTCTGTTCATGGCATCTGAAGATGACGCAAAGCAGGAGCCTCAGCTCTCTGACACCAGTCACATTCAGTGTTGCAGTGTAGTTGCAAATGGGAATTACAGATAAATCATGTTGTTCACATATTGAAGCAATTACGACTAAAGCTGAAGGCAATTATAAATCATTTAACTTTTCACATTGCTGCGTCAATCGCTGTAAAATCAGTTCTTATTTGTTATTTGATCTATGAATGGAATGACAAATGAGATATCTCAAAAGTAAAGGTAATACAATGAATTTTGTTTGTCAAGAAGTTATTTGTCAAGTATGTTTTTCAAATTGTTCCTCATTAAAGAATGACTTGTTATTTGTTTTCTTTGCATTAAGCTGCTGTTGAGAAAGCGCTCATCATGCCTGGTATAAAAGCAAAAAGTGCATTAACAATGTTGTGTGAGAAGTTTCACAAATCCTTGCAAATAGGGCAAAATGAAAAAAACAAGCACCCACGGTGTCTTTGACTGAGCCAGATATACTCTGAACTGCCACATCCTGACCCTTAAGGGTCAAAGGTCATCAGGCTCTCGACAGACAGCTGTTGACATGTGTGACTGACGTCAAATGGTTCAGACGTGTTGAGAGACCTGGGCTCCTTCTCATCAGCAGCGTAGAGAGTCTATGAAACCTGAGTCAGGAGTGAAGTCACAGAAGTGAATTCTAGGAATAAGAATTACTCTAAAACACACCACATGTAAACTCAGGTACACAACTACTACAGCTACACCACACATCTATTTACTTACAAACACTTGCAGTAGGGTCCTGTAAATTAATCAAGAGTCATTACCTCACTTGAGGATCTGCATCTACGTGACTGATTCGTGACACATACGGTACAACCATGAAACTGGTCCATAAAGCTCAGGTTACCTTGAACAGTTTGTGAGGGGAGTTGGAAAGACAATAAAGAATAAGTTAAAACAGAAAACAGATAAGTGAAAAAAAAACACATGCCACGGATAACGTTCTCAGATTTCTCTCTAGTCTTAGTGAGAGTGAAGCATATACTGAAGAATTCAATGAATAAAGAAGACAACACAGCAACTGAGTCACTTTGCTGCAAAACTCTTGAATAATTCAAACCGAAATTTGCTCATTGGACCCAAAACTGTTTTTCTTGTAAACTGACGCTGCAGTTCGGACATAAAAATGCAAGCAAACTTAGGTTTAAAAAATCTAAATTTGGACAATTTATTGAAAGAAAAGCCTCCGAGCCGATGCACGTCTGGAATGAATGTCTGAACAGTTGCATCGATCTTCAAAGTAAAGAAAAAAATATGTTTTGGCTTTCTCACACCAGCCAAATGTTGGCTTACACAACAATAATTCCTCTCTGTCTCCCTTCATGGACTGTTTATCTGTGTAAAATAAGTCACTTTCATGCTTATTCTCCTCTGTCCATACTGTTAGAGATACGATCTGTTTGTTTACCGCTCTGCACGGCTGGAGTCACCGTACCTGCAAACAGATGTTCAGACGCGGAAGCCTCAATGACAACTCAGTTTCGACTGCTCAACCACAGCTGGCTGAGATGCACAGGAATTCATTACAGATAAGTGTCTAAACTAAAACCGAAAAAAGTCTTGTATTAAAATGTGTTGAATTTCCTCCACACGTGAGGAAAAAAACACGTTGTAGGATGTTGAGTGTAGAGTGTTTCATGTAAGGCGATACATTTTCCAATACGCACTATTCCCGTCATTCACCTCCCACAGAGGTGGGCCCCCACTCATAATGGAGCAGTGAGTGTGAGGAGCCGAGGCCAATGCTGTATGTGTCTACAAATTCCTCAGAGCCTCCCAGCTAGCTGTGACTTTTAACAGCCCGGCCGCCCTTCAGTGCTGCTCTCTGAACCCTCAGTGTACAGTGAAGATGAGAGAAATATTAGTTTAGCATTTCCCGCTATCACTGAGGGTATGAGCTTGTATATGCAAACACAACAGGATTTCCCCGAGTGGAGAATGAAAGTCGTGAAAAATCCTCCAGAAAAGCCCATAATGCAGCTGCCTTTGTAGTGCTCCATCATCTGGAGCGAATCAAAGCTAAAGGGGAACAGTTTCCGAGGCCAGAAAAAGGATGGATGGGCTCAACTTTGTGATCAGCGGAATCACAAACAAACAAATGTTATTGTATCGGTCACATACAAATTAAAACACAAACACACACGCACACACACACACAACCTGCTGTAAGCTTTGCTCTTCCCATCACCCCCTCTTACCGCGCTAAGCCTCTTATCAATGCAATTTGCCATCTCTTAGGCATGAGGCTTAATTCTTCAGTTGGGATGATGATTTGGAGCAAGACGTAATTACCTCCACTATGTGTCTTCCCAGAAGAAAAATTCTGCTTTGTTGCCAGATTAAATCCACTTTGATTGGGGTTTAGAAATGGGCATGAGATCCTGCATAATTGAATTAAGTCTTGTTTGTATCAAGATTACGTTGTAAGAGGTGAGAGCAGAGCCTCCCTAACACCGCTGGTCACGGAAGTTGGTAAGTAAATCACGTATGTGGCTTTCAACAGGCCTGGGAGAGACGTCTCTGAACATATAAAGGAGGATTAGTAGTCCTTCCTCAGTGACTGAGAAGAGAAGAGAAGAGAGGTAAGAGAAGAGAAGAGAAGAGAAGAGAAGATTAGAGAGAAGAAGAGAAGAGATAGGTGTTGCTCTCCACATGTGTCGGTGTGTTGTCCAGATGTGCAGTAAACAACACTGATGACACATGCAATGGAACATGCCAACCTCCCCTATGACCTGAAGTGTGTGATCAAAGCGACTCCGATAAACCTTCACTCCATCCAAACAAGTTGTCCTATAACACACTTGTAATGATGGTACACCTTGTTATGGCATGAAAGATATATGCCTTGTCATGACTAGTGTTCCTAAAGGCAGGGGGCATTATACAAAACAGTCCTGTCAGCAAATGTGACTACTGTGTGCGCATGTTTGTGTGTCAGGGGTTTTGTGTGTTCCCTGTGGATGGAGGATGTGGTGAACTGCAGCTCTGGGACAGGAAGCACACCGGTAGTATTTGGGAGGCCAGAGCACACATGGAACTATTTAAAGAGCTGCAGTGGTTTGATGTACGCTTTTCTTTAACACTGTTTACAAGCGAACGACAGGGAACTGCTGACGGTGACCGTCACGATGAGTCACCCGTCAAAACAAGACACGCTAACTTAAAGCTTGGAAATCTGTCCATTTTTCCATCTGGTGACAGGAGCTGGAATATGCTATTCTAGATAATAGAGTTAATATCGTTCAGCTCCTGTCGACAGATGGAAAAATTGACAAAATGCCAATTCTAGATAATAGAGTTTGGCATTTTGGCCACCTCCATCTTGTTTGTTTATACTCAATCTATGATATTGATTTCACAGAGCTCAATGTAGATATTTAAAACCCAGCTCTGATCTACGCTCAGTTTCATCAACATTAAAAAAAGTTATTGCCATTTCTCAAACATTATAACTTACACAAAAGAGAAGACAACTGATTCGGTCATGAATGGCAGAATGTAAACGGTGCTGAGTGTGCCTATAAATATGCAGATTGCTGGGCACACAGGGACTCCAGTTATTCAACAATCTGACAAAAGAATTGTACTCTGGAAAAAGCCAAGAAATTGCCCCCAAATGTGTGGTACGATGGTTGGTTTGTGGGTTTCATCACAAACAAAACACACGAATAAAAACAAAGAATTCAGATTACGAAGAAAGTCAAATGCTCATCTGTAACACATTAGTCCTCAGTCGTCGTGACGATGGGACACAAAGAGTTTCATCAAGAGTTTGGAGCTCGGGGCAGTTGTGATACTAAGCCAAAGTATAATCACATACTATTTACAACTTTAAAAAAAAACAGCCAAGATCAAGTGAAAATCATAAAGTTATTTGGAAGCCGTATCTAAACACTCGCATTCACATCTGTACAAAACAATTTGTGATCTAGTAAATCACTTAGATATTATTGTTTTGGCAGATTAGGAATTCCACTTTAGCTCCCAGTTATCCAAGTTGAGGAAGGTTTTTTGTGTTTGTTGGCAGTAAACAGTCGATCAGAATCGGGGTATTTTCAGCAGACCTCTTTCATGAGTATTTCACAGTTGCCGCTGCTCCAGGATTACATTTCAGCAGATTACAGTGGAGGGGGGGCCGAGGAGACCAAAGTGTGCGCTAGGCTGCAGGCGCTCACACAGACATGACTCCAGTCCCTCTGCGCCTCGGACACAGTGGACTCATCTGAGGAATCACACTGAACCTTTTTACGCTTTCATCTGGATTGTTACATTCCTGCAACGGTTCAGTTTTCTACAGCTGTGCGGTGAGGGAACATCTATTATTTATTGCACAATCTTAAACTGCAGTTTTGTGCAACTTATAACAGTTTTATAAAGGTCTTTATTTATCATCTATGCTTAAGGTTGCATGTCATATTTTCTATTTTTACTTGTCCTAATAATTGCATGACTGTTTTTTCTCATTATGAACAAATAATAAATAATAAACGTATAAATAAAGCAAAATACACTTGGAAGGAAAAACTGTGTTATAGTGATGATTTTTATGTTGGTGTATAGAGAAATGTGGGACTAGCATTACTTTTATCTTGTTTTTTGTTCATCATTTTGCATTCATTTCTCTCTATCTATCTATCTATCTATCTATCTATCTCTCAATCTCTCTCGATCTATCTACCTATCTATCCATCTATTTGTTCATCTATCTATTTATCTTTCTCTCTCTATCAATCTATCTATCTAGCTTTCTCTCTCTATCTATCCATCTATCTTTCTCTGTCTCTATCTTTCTGTCTATCTATCTATCTTTCTATATCTCTCAATCTATCTACCTATCTATCCATTTATCTATCTATCCATCTATTTATTCATCTATCTATCTATCTATCTTTCTCTCTCTATCAATCTGTCTATCTATCTTTCTGTATATCTATCTATCTCGATCTATCCATTTATCCATCTATTTATTCATCTTTCTATCCATCTATTTATTCATCTATCTATCTATCTATCTTTTCCTTGTAATGTCAACATGCTCTTCCTCTCTCTCCAGGTGGGTTTCATTAATGGTTCAGGATAAAGTTTAGTCCCCCCCCCTCCTTCTTTTGCACGAGCAGCTGAAGCCTCATCTCCGTGCACTATGGGCGCGTGTGCCTGCGGCGCATCATCCGTGCCGAGACGGCTGCTGACGGCTCTGTTGTTCTTGGCTGCTGTGCTGCCGGCGAGCGGTGACTGCCCCAAATCATGCGCCTGTCACGTCCCGACAGAGCTGCACTGCACCTTCAGATACCTGACCGCAGTACCTGACCACATCCCGCCAGCTGTGGAAAGAATTAACCTCGGGTGAGCCCTCACTTTCCATCCAGGTTTTTTCTTTTTTTCAGAGACGTGGAGGGGGAATACTGTTATTGATTGATTGAAACCACAGACTGAATAAGCAGAACTAACATTTTAAGAGAGAAACACATGTTGGCGACCACCTTTGCAGAGTTTACACTGCGCCATGACAACACTGAAATGAAAAACATATTGGAAGCGATTGTTGTCCATTGAACATTTACAGTGGTAGTGAAACTTTATACCTTAAAATGTGGGAAGTTAAGAAGCTACAGGTGAAAAGGAGATTAACCTAAAGGCCAAAGTCGTGGTTTTGTGGATATGACTTACTGGTTTACTCGAACTGAACCATGTTATTGGTAACACCTGTGTTTTTTCATGATGTTATCATTTAAAATGGCTGCCATGAAATTCAGCACAGGAGATCCCACCTTCGAACTTTGTGTTCAAATACAGTCTGAGTCTGATTCGCTTCCATCGTCAGTCATGTAGTACCAGTTTAAACCTTTACAGTTGTTACATGAACAACAATGACCCTGTGGAATTCCTAACGTAGTTTACCTCAGATTAAAGTCTAATCAGGCACAGAAACCAAAAACATCTGAATGGTTGTAGGGCCTTAGTTGGATGTTGGTAAAAATCAGTTGTGCTTTCTGTTAATTCCTGTGAGCGAATATGTTTTACTTCTTTCCACCACATGTTGTGTCAGTCTCTCAAGCGCATGATGAAGTCAATATCAGATTATTGACTGTGACAAATAACAAATCTATAACGCCTTTTTCTTTCCCATATTGTTACACCGGAAAACTAAATTCAAGTGTGTTACAAACTGAAGAATTTTGGTTGGTACAACTATTTATTTTCTAGATGGAGTGTAGTAATCCTAGAAATTTAAAACACCTGTTTGGGTGTGCAGGGTTTTAAATGAGACTATTTTCATTAGACTTTCATTTGGACTTTCACAAATAACATGTGGTACATTTCATATGCTGAAGACTCTGTTTCTTCTCCGTGCTTTCAGGTACAATAGTCTGACTGTCTTAAGAGAACACAAGCTTTCGGGACTTGAGAATTTAGAGCTGTTGATGCTGCACAGCAACACTATTGAGAGTATTGAAGACAGAGCCTTCCAAGACCTCAAGTCATTACAGGTAAGTTCTGAACTGATTACAGACGTCAACATTGTTTCGAAAAACCTCTCCAACTTCTCAATCTTTTTCACAGGTCCTCAAGATGTCCTACAATAAAGTAAAAAGACTATACAAAGAGACATTTAAAGGCCTGGACAGTCTGCAGAGAGTCCACATGGACCACAATCACATTGAGTTCATCCACCCAGAGGCTTTCTATGGCCTAACCAACCTGCAGTTGGTCCATCTGGAGAGTAACCACCTCCAGCAGCTCCACCCAGACACATTCATCACACTGAGACACAGCCAAGTCTTCAAGGTGTCCTCAGTGAAAAACCTCCACCTGTCTGAGAACCTCCTCACCACGCTGCCTGCAGATATTTTTGCAGGCTGCAGCCAGCTAGAGAACGTTTTCCTCCATGGTAACCCCTGGACATGTGACTGCCGTATGGAGTGGTTCCCAGTGTGGACACAGAAGAACACAGGTAAGTGGTTTGTGTTTGGCTTTGAAACAGTCTGAAGCATTTATAAAGGTGTAAGGTTGTAATGCTTACGAGGGAAGAGGACCTCTCCTTTCTTAGAAGGGCCTCTGTACTAAATTAACACTCTTAAAACTGTGTGAACCCACATTTACTAGTAGCTTTACAAGACATGTTAATAAGACACATCTGGTAAAGTTGCCAAGTAGCCCAAGTCCTTCAAAGGATTATTCTACTCAGACTTTTTAAGTGATGTTTTCTCTTACAGGACGTTTCCAAAGGAAAATGGATATTATTGCAGGAACATTATTAGAGTCACAGATCATATATTTTTATCACAGGGGCTACAGAAAACACTAAAGGCACAGAGGAACAAGAGTTATTCCTTTTGGTCATGACTTGGCTAATACTAAAGTCAATTCATAAATATCTTGTATGATGATGGTGATTCAAGTTTAACTGATCGGTTTTCTCTGCCTTACGTTGAAAAGTGTTCTTGTCTTACATGCAACCAACTAAATGCTACACCACTTGTTTTAAATGTTTCCAGGTGTGCTGAAATGCAAGCGGGACCGGAGATATTCAAGAGGACAGCCATGTCCTGTTTGTGAAAATCCTTCCCCTTACCACAACAGACATCTATCCCTTCTCCCCAATGATGCCTTCACTTGTACAAAACCTTGGATCCAACCTGAGCTGAAGCAGAAAAACATCAGCCTGGATGAGGGCGACTTTACTCCAGTTTCCTCCAAGGATTTCATTGCCCCATTAGGCTCCATACAAATGAACCTGACTGACCAGTTTCACAGCGATGCCAGTTTATCCTGCACTGTCCAGAGGCCGTCTGCTTTTGAGAATTTAACACAAACGTTGAAGGAAGAGGAGGGAAACAATGTCACTGTGCTTACCACTGGCATAACTACCTATTTGGTGTGTAACATTGACTATGAACACATCCAGCAGCTGTGGCAGATCCTGGCCTCCTACAGTGACTCTCCCATGAGGTTAGAGAGAGGTGTAATGCTGGCCAGGAGCCCAGAAATGGTGTACAGATACAGCCAGTTGCAACCAAAAGAGGAAGAGGAAAGAATTCACACTAACATTGAGGCTGACATTAAAGCCTCCCCTGCATGGCTGATGCAGGGAGAGGTGAGCCTCCAGCTTGACCGCACTACTACCACTCTCTCCACACTGCACATTAAGTACCAGTCTGTGGTCAACCTACGAGTAGAAAACACATCACCAAAGAAGGACCGCTACACCTGGGCCATGATCAAGAGAGATAATCAAACCAAGACTGAGCACACTGTACTTGCAGGTAGGAGTTAAAGATGAATTGTTAGTAACTAACCTGATAGCTGTATGACTGAACATTTCATCAAGCAAAGAGAGGAAGCATTGTATAAGTTTCAAAACTCTAAACACAAATATGTTTTTGAATATGAAAGTAATAATTAATGTAATCAAATATTTTTTTGTTTTCTAACATAGGTGGTATGGCACAATTGAGCTGTCAAATCCAAGGTGAGCCAAAGCCTCTGTTGGAGTGGATATTACCCGATGGAAGTAAAGTCAGAGCCCCTTACTCCAGTGAGGACATGAGGATCGTAATCACCACTGAAGGAAAGCTCACTCTACAGAGTGCAGATGCCTCAGATACAGGCCTCTACCAATGCATTGCCACAAATTACCTGGATGCGGATATCCTCGTGTTTCGAGTGACAGTTCTGTCAGCTGATGTGGAAGAAGCTGAGGTCAACGGTGTCCAACTCTCACGGCCACTGGGTGAAAATCTGGAATTTGACTGTAGCTCCTCTGGGAACCCAGAGGGCTCGGTACAATGGATCCTCCCTGATCACTCAGTGCTGGACAAGTCTCAAGGGACTAGAAAGGTGTATAAGAATGGGACACTGCTGATTCAGGGTCTCACAGTGAGGGACAGAGGGTTTTATAGATGTTTGGTTGCCAATCACCTGGGAGTGGACCTGCTAGTATCTCAGGTGACAGTGACTGAGCAAACATCTGAAAAGGTGACAGTTTTAGATAGAGAGGGATCAGGGATAGAACTGTCCTTCAAGGTGGATCCTAACTTCACAGAAAAGACAGTCAGCCTCAACGAGATCCCTTCTACCAGTCCCGAAGATAGAAATAGTCAGGAGTCCAAGACCATCACCTCAGATCGACCCTACCCAAGACAAGGGTCACAGGGTAGAGGAGGCACTGGGGGTAGACTGGGACAGAGAAGGAGGAGGCCAGTCAGCACCAGACGCACCTGGAGCAGAAAGGTCTTTGATAAAGCGTCCAGGATAGTAAACCCAGAGAAATTTGCTGAATTAATGAAGAAGGCTCAAGATGGATCAAGAAAAAGGGGTGGCACAGAAAAAGAGAGGTTGAAATATGAGGACCCAAAACCAGGTTATTCTGGTGATGGTGAAATTGGCTCTGGTGTGGGTCGAAACGAAGACGATTTTATTGTTGTACCATGGACAATTAAACCTACGGTAGACAATCCACAAGATTTTCAAATATTCGGGAAAGATAGTCAGACTGAGGCAACAAAAGTAGCACAGGTAGGTCAGGGTCATATTTTAGCCACAACAGGGGCTCATCAAACTGCTTTTATGGAAACCACAGTCAGGGATCGCCTTGATAGAAGTACAATAACAGAAAATACAAACACACATTCATATATGCAGTCAGACTCTACACTGATCCAGTCCACATTCACTGATTATCCAAGTTTTGTTGACAAGACTGAGTTTTATACCGTGGAAAGAACCAGCAAGCCGCCCTCAAACATGCACCCAGTCACTATCCAACTCACAGTGACCGACACCTCACAAGAAACTCAGCTCCAGTTCTCAGGAGAACATTTCACAGAGCCAGATACATCAACAGAAGCAACACTTCCAATTACCACTGACCCTAACATAACTCTAATGAGGGATGGCCCAGGAACAGTGGGGTTAGTCATCCACACAGACCCAGAAAGCCAGACCACATTCACAGCTATTACCACCACGGAGAGACAGAAAGATGAGATCACCTTCCACACCACACAAACAATCAAATCCCCAAACCTGCCAGCAGGATCCACCATCATCTCCCGGCAGCAGATCCACATCATCCCAAACAAGAACAACAGAGGTGGGGGCCGCAGGAGGATTTTCCAAGGCCGCAGGAGGATTATAAAACCTAACAAGATCACTGACATACAGTCCTTCATCAGTAAACTCAAACAGCCATCAGTGAAGAATGAAGGGAACGCTTCGGTGTCATATCCAATTGAACTAACTACAGGTAAGCAACATTGTTTGGTATTATTTTGTAACAGATTCTCAAGTTTTTTGCAGAATTGCTGAATATATGTCTCTTAAGCTCATATTTTATCTAACTATTCCCACTCTCTTTTTTTCTTATTTCTTTCCCCAGCCCGTAACAGTGATGAAGACAAAAAGGGGACAGTAGCAACCGATGTGCACGTGGTCACACAAACAGCTTCCTCAGGTTCATCTTTACACAGTACAGAGAGAACTACCACTACGCAGTTTACGGCAGAGGATTATGTTGGGAGTGGCTACACATCTGCACCGAAGAGGCCATTAATCACCCAAAAGCCCTCAACTACAGCACAGAGTACAACAGTGACCTTAACAACAACCCCTGCTGCTATTCCCACCACCACTGCAAACTCACTGGCTGAACCTGAGACTCTATCCCCATCGAGAAGCAAAGAGAGCATAGAGAGCTCATTAGATGATGACTATGGAGATTCATCCTCTGCAGATTTTGAGTTCACAACACTAAGACCCAGCTTTCAACATATAACAACGACCACTTCTTCTTATTACTCCAGGTCCTCCACTACCGCTGAAACACCACCAGAATCACAGACTCTACCCTCCCCACCTACTGTCAAGCCGGTTTCAAATAAAACTCCTGATGAATCCGTATCATCTGGGTCTGGTGGACTCCCTAATAAATGGGTTGGGATTAGACAGAGGCCTGGTGGGACGAGAGGACGGCAGGGCGGGAGAAGGAGACCATTTGGGGGCAGGAGACCCTTCAAGAAACCTGGATTAAATAAAGTACCTTCTACCACCACTAAAGGTCCAACTACAAAAACAACATTTTTGGAAACTACAATAGAGACAACCCAACCTCCTCAACAAACAGTTTCACTCTTTAAGCCCCTGTATACACCATCGCAGAAAAAGGACAGAACCACAGTAGCTGTTTCTGCTGAACAAATGTCAAAGGAGACTGACTTGTTTGAGGAATTTGACTCTAGCAGTTCACCTACCTATACAACAAAGACACCTTTCAGGACTTCAACAAATAACCCCACCACCACATCCATACCAGCTACCACAAAAGCGTCTTACACAACAGTTCAGGCTAGAGACCACAGCAACATCAGACCATCAACAGAGTTGAACAATGGTCAAGACACTCACAGGCCACCAATGAGCAGAATTGAACCTACCTTGCAAAGCAGTGCTACCACAGGCAGTGCAGATAAGGAACTTACCTATGACACAGTGACCATCCTTACAGCCGGGCAAGGTTATATCAACACCCCTGCACCATACAACAACCTAGGCACACACAATGCCATTTCTAGTGTTTACAATCATGACACCGGCAATGAAGCTACAAGTACCTATATTGCTGGTTTTGAACCCACTACAAAGGTCATGGCAAGCAAGCCGAAGATAGTTGGTGGGAATGCAGCCAGTTTTACCATTTTGTCCAACTCAGATGCTTTCCTGCCGTGTGCGGCTGTTGGAAACCCAGAGCCAGCTATAACCTGGAAGCGCTTTTCCTCAACCACAGGTACAAAACTTAAAACTGTTTATATCTATATCTATGTAGGATATCAAGGTTATTCTAGCTATGTAAATGAGAGTCAATGGGACAATTATAACTGGAAAGGGGTTCCTAAATAATATTTTTTATTGTGAGGAGCTTATTGTTTTTGTTTATATGCTATTTTATAAATATAGTAACAACAAAATTTGTGTGACTGAAATATATTATTTTCAATGTGTTTTACATTATTGTTTTTTTAAAGAAATTGTCTTTCTGTGTCTTTCAGGAAACAGTTTTACCATTAAGGGTATAATGGACAAGTTTGAAGTTATGAGTAATGGGACACTGTTAATCCAGAATGCCGGCATCAAGGATCGTGGCCAATATCTCTGTCTAGCTGAGAATGATCATGGATCAGATAAACTTCTTGTCACCCTCTCTGTGGTGGCCTACCCATCACGCATACTGGAGCCAAAAATGCGTGAGATGAAATCTCATGCAGGAAACACTGTAGAGATGAACTGTAAAGCAGAGGGTCGACCTTCTCCCATGATATCCTGGATCCTGGCTAACCGGACCCAAGTCAAAGGTCAAAACACAGAGAGGGAAAGGGTATCGTTATCTGCTGAAGGGACCCTGGTCATTGAGCATGTGTCTGTTCATGACAGAGGTCTTTACAAATGCATTGCGAGTAATCCAGCTGGAGCTGATACTGCTACCGTCCGCCTGCAGGTTGTGGCAGCTCCACCAGGAATCACGGAGGAGAAACGACAGCAACTCAAAGCTAGCGTAAGCCAGAACTTGTGGCTACCCTGCACTGGTAAAGGCAGCCCGAAACCTGCTATTCACTGGGTCCTTCATGATGGGGCAATGGTACAATCGAACAGACCTACCAGAGACAAAAGGATATCAGTGTATGAGAATGGAACACTCCACATTAAGGATGTGATCTCAGCAGACAGTGGGAAATATGAATGCATTGCTACCAGCTCTACTGGCTCAGAGCGACGGGTGGTGACTCTGGCAGTCGAGAAGCAAGAGTCTACCCCTAAAATAATGGACACATCTCAGCGCATGACAGAGTTGTTCTTTGGGGATCAGTTAAGACTGAACTGTTCAGCAACAGGAGACCCAAAACCCAGGATCATGTGGAGGTTACCGTCTAAAGCTGTGGTGGACCAGTGGCACAGGTAAATATGCTTTGCCTAGGAAAACATTAGAAGTCTGATAAATAGTTCAAATCAAATTTTGGTCAAAATAGAAAGAGGTAGGGGATAATTATAAAATGCCGTATGATAGCTGTAAAAGCATGATGTATATTAATACAATGAAGGACATTATATCTGGTTATCATTCTTTTATAGAGATATGACACCTTAGGGGGAAAACAATCAGCTCTTTATTTTCCCCATTGCTTTCAATTGTGTAGAGAAAAAACTGTAGACATTATCCAAAAAGGATATAAACGACACGCTAGGTATGTTTTAGTCTAAAAACATTTGTCCTGTGCTTATATAGAGCCTGGCTTTATTCAGTGTGCCACTCTTACTAAGTCACTCTAATTTTCTCTCACATGTTTCCACAGGATGGGCAGCAGAATCCAGGTCCTGGATAATGGTACTCTTATTATTAACATTGTGAGTGACAAAGATGCTGGAGACTATATCTGTGTGGCCCGAAGCAAGATTGGTGATGATCTCCAAATCATGAGGGTCAGTGTGACAATGAAGCCAGCCAAGATAGAGCCTAATCCCTATGGCAAGACACAGGTACCCTATGGTAATGATTTGAAGGTTGACTGTAAAGCCTCAGGAGCACCAAAACCCGAGATCTCCTGGGGTCTACCAGATGGCACAGTGGTCAACAGCGCTCTGCAGGCTGACGCAAGCAGTGGCGGGGGACGAGCACGGCGCTACACTCTGTTTGACAATGGAACTCTTTTACTTAACCAGGTATGCTAATGCTTTTACCATAAACATCCCCAAACGATATTAAAACATGATAAAAAAACATTTACATCATTGTCTTATTTCTCCAGGTTGGTATGTCGGAGGAAGGGGACTACACCTGCTTTGCTCAGAACCAAGTGGGCAAGGATGAGATGCATGTACATATAACTGTGGTAACTGCTGCGCCCAGAATACGACCAGCCAGTCAGACCTATGCCAGGGTGAGGCCTGGAGGGAACATCCGCTTTGACTGCGAAGCACTTGGTGAACCCAAACCCAAGATTTTGTGGATGCTGCCAAACAATGATGTAATTGCAGCATCAAATGAACGCTACCTAATGCATGTCAATGGTTCTCTGGATATCAGGGATGTGCATCTTATCGATGCTGGGGAGTATGTTTGCATGGCTCGCAACCCTGCTGGAGACAATAGAAAAGTCTATAAGCTTGATATAGATGGTAATCCACCAGTGATCAATGGCTACCACACGAACAGGACTGTGGTCAAAGATGTAGCTGCTAAATACTCCAGGAAATTTTTAGACTGTAAGGCTGAAGGTAATCCCACTCCTACCATTACTTGGATTATGCCTGATAACATCTTTCTTAAAGCACCATACTTTGGCAGCAGGATTAATGTCCACTACAATGGGACATTGGAGATTCGTAATGTGCGGCCAACTGATACAGCAGAGTTCATATGCATGGCAAGGAATGAAGGAGGAGAGGCGGTAATGGTGGTGCAGCTGGTGGTGACCAGAATGCTCAGAAGGCCAATCTTTAGGAATCCCTACAATGAACGTATTGTGTCTCGGATTGGGAAAACCACAGTTCTGAACTGCGCTGCTGATGGACAGCCAGTGCCAGAGATCATCTGGACTTTACCCAATGGAACACGATTCACTGGTGAACCTGATGGTTGGTCTGGCCACCACCTAGGCAACGATGGGACCTTGATCATTAACAACACACGCACAGAAGATGCTGGGAAGTACCGCTGTGGGGCAAAGAATTTCATGGGCTACATAGAGAAGCTTATAATTTTGGATGTTGGCCAGAAGCCCTACATCCTGACCAGGCCTAGAGGTATCATACGTGGCGTGTCCGGGGAACCTCTCTTCCTTCACTGTCTATCTGACGGGAGTCCAAGTCCCAGGATCCACTGGACCATTCCTGATGGTCACACCCTTACTCGGCCTCAAGTCCTTGGGCGCTACCAGTTGTTAGAGAATGGTACTTTAATTGTGCATGATACTACTCTCCACGATCGAGGGAACTACATCTGCAGAGCTCGGAATGATGGTGGGGAGGCTGTGCTCACTGTACCTGTTGTTATTATTGCTTACCCACCACGGATCACATCAGGGCCTCCTCCAAATGTAAGGGCAGTAACTGGGAGACCTATCCAGCTGAACTGTGCTGCCAATGGAATCCCCAAGCCAGAGATAACCTGGGAGCTGCCCGATCATTCAGTTCTGTCTACGGCACAACAGGGTCGGCCTTTGGGTAGTGAGCTGCTCCATCCTCAGGGAACACTCATCATCCAGAGACCAACAATCTCAGACTCGGGCACATACAAGTGCCTGGCCAAGAACCACCTTGGCACAGACTCAAAGGTCACTTATGTACATGTTTTGTGAGAAAACAATTTGAGAAGATCGAAACAGTACAATGGTACATCCGAGTGTAAATAATAACAGACAGAGAAATTTGCGTTGGCAATGTACAGTACAAGCTTTCTCACTTATGGATTTGTGAAGATGAGAGTTTGTGGACTATAATTTAAAAATGAGATAGATATTGATAAAGAGAACAAGGAGAACAAAGAGAGAAAGGAAGCAGACGTTTTAAGACATTTAACTGGAACCCCCAACCTGGGATTAGAAAGTTGTTATTTCAACTTTGGAACAGGGGGCCTGGAAAATTATATGTGGTTCTCAATTGGAGTGCTTCTCTTGAGAGGAAAAGTGCATAAAGTCATATGATTTCTTTACTTTACGGGAGGATACAATTACAACATATACAAGGGGGATGAATTGTGTAGCAGATTGCAATAAAGAAAGAACACTCCCAAGATGTTTGTAATACCCTTCAGACACACATTGCAGTCATGAAATGTTGCTTTATGTTTTACATCAAATAAAAAGACAAAAGACACATAGTAATTAATTGAATTTAACAATGGAAGAAGACTTTTTTATTTTACAAAAAATGTATACAGTATGTTGATTGTTTTACACTGGATAGATATCTGAATTCTAGTACCACCAGAATGACATTGGGTTTTTCCTATTTTGATGGAGTTGAAGCAGTTTCCTTTATTTCTATTTACAGCACAAACAATACTAAAACACACATCAGTCTATTGTGTTGTACACAAGAATTTATATAATGTTATACATTATGCTAATCTGTAATAATACAGTATATACATCTATTTGTAGTATCTACTTTATCAAAGTGTGGGCGAATGAATGATAATGAAATTAAAATCATGATCCATGCGTTTTTCTATGTTCTGATTTTATTTGACATACCAATGTATTTTTCTTCGGTGATATTATAAACTACAACTAACTCTTTTGTAATACAGGTCACCAAACATGTTCAGTTATACTTCATGATACAGCAGGAGGTGCTTGTGGCTGCAGAAGAAATCTTCCAGACACATGCAGTTTTAACTTTCCAGCTGTGAAAATAGTTTCTTACCCAGCTCTCCAGTGTGCAGCACCCACAGTCTAGTTTTATTTTAAGAAAAGATTAAACATGCTACAGTGTTATTACTAATAGTCCATTAGTGTCATTGAGAGATGTGGGAGTGTTTCAAAATGTAGTGATGTTAATCTCTAACCCCACTTCTTTAGGTGTATTTACATGTCCTTAAGGGAAACAACTGGAAACAATTTCTCTGTAAATTGCACCAATTTTAAATTGCCTATAATGATGCACGTTTAAAATAGTACTTTTAAAAAAGCAATTTTTCCAGAGTCTCATTATAATGCTGTGGCATGTGATGATGCACAATTTCTACAATAACCGAAACGCCAGAGCATAAAATAATTTATTCCCATGAGGTGGAGATATAGGTAATATCAGAAATAATATACAGTGTATATATTTTCATATTTAATTCACATGAATGTTGTATTTGTTTTGTACTCATCATAAAATATCTCTGATAAAGAGTTATCACTTTTCCCTTCAGTCTCTTTCTGGTGTGGACGTTTGAAAAACAGAAGTATTAAACAGGGACATGGTTCATTTAAGGCGATTTCCCCTACAACTACATTTTAATAGAGACCAAAAAAAAGGGGGTCATTGTTTTTTGAAGCATACAGCCAGTCGACAGCAGAATGATAAAACCCAGGCAGCCAATTGTCTTCCAGAGACTTTGGGCAACTGGCTCCATGATTTGAGGGAAAAGTGCTTTCATATGTGAACCAGGTGACAATCAAATGCAAATGGAAGTAGTCTGGCCCCTCAGTGTGAAAGACAGTTCATCATTCACCTCATGTGGCCTATGTGGATGGGGAAGAGTTTATTTGTTCAGTCCACTTACCTTCCAGTGAACTGGATATTTATGAGGATTTCAAACATGTGATTTTCCCATTTTCTCTTTTCCTCATGGGTGTTTAAAGGAAAACTGTTGAAGTTTGGCGCGTATGAAATATGGTTTTATAAGAAGCTACTGAAAGGAGCACTGTGTGTTTCTGGGTCTGTTTGAATTTCACTTTTACCATGTTACATTAGCTCTGAGCCCAGTTGGTGAGACTTACCAACGTGAAGAGTAGCACTGCCTCCAGCATTTCATGAGAACAAAATAAACACAGCCTGTTTTTACACTACATGAGGTGGGTAAAATATCGCCACTCCTTGGCCAACGTGAAGACTGTGGATAAACAGAACGAATCTGCACAGAGTCAAATGACATCTTACTGGGAATATTGTCCATTGCCCCGAAGTTACAGCAAAACCCACCTCCTTCAACAGATTCGGGGCAGGCACAAGTAATATTTCCAGGAAGAAGTGTTGTTGATTTTTCACAATTATTTGCCTATTCAGTTTTAATTGGATTCAGCTGGCAGCTTGCTAACACTTGATATTACATCACTACATCAATGCAAAAGTCTTTGAACCCAGCAGAGACTGCAGGGGAGGTTTAACAATAGATGCTTTGTTCAGTCATCAGAAATCCCTTCCTTTGTATTCTCATATGTTTCCATCTGCCAGAGGGAATGTTGATCCATTCTCCAGATCTGTTCAGTCACTCAATGAAACGTAAAGATTTTATCTGGAGTTTATTATTTCTGTCTAGCACATAATGTGTCTAGTGACCCAGGGTTTTTATCCTACACACTCTATAAAGTTAGTGTGTAATAAACCCTGACAGATGTTTGAATCCAAAAATGATGGAGTTTGAAATATCTGATAATATATTGTTTTAGATTATGGAACATATATTTAATAAACTTTTACATGTAGAAAAAGTCATAATAGCATCCAATAAATATTTTTTTCAGATTTTGAGGTAGACAATACATTTATTAGTGCTCTCATGAGACACAATCTCTAAATTACCATTAAATAAGCAAATTATTGTTACCTATCAGGCTTTTATTAGCTGTTATACCAGCCTGGCCAAAAACAGAATCTCTAGGTTTTTATTGATTCTGTTTGTTCTTTTCTGCCGATTATATCAAAAGGTTGAATCAGGCATTTATGTGCAAAGTAGAAAAGTAAATCACATTAAATGTGTCAGCTGCTATTTAAGAATTCGTACTACTACTTTTGAAAGTGGATGAATAGTTCTGTGTGTGGGCAATGGCTGGGGTGAGTAAATACAAAGAGTGTAAAAAAAAAAGGAAGCTGAGTGCCTAGTGAGAAAAAGTGGAAAGAAGGATAAAGTCTAGAGTGGAAACAAGGGAACGGTGAGACATATTTCTGGTCTGTGGTATGAATTCCATACTTTAACTAGAGTGCTAGCAGACTGAACATGCAACAGGAGATGAGATCTCAGGAGAGGGCGGCTGGGAGCCGACCAGCAGCAGCCTCAGACAGTGCTCCCCTGTTAGCTCGGAGAGTCTGTCTTATTTCTTTGAAGCTGCAAACTGGGCAACGAGTTAAGTCCCCTGCAGAACGAAGTGGATTACTCGCATCCTTTCTGCTGCAATCCATACGTGGGAAAAACCTTTTCAAAGTATTTTCATTACCCGCAGATTTATGATCGCGTTTGCTCATACAGTAGATCATCTCTCTGTACCTGTAGTGACGCTGGGATTTTCACACCAGGTTTACAGAATCCTCACCTCCACCCTCCAGCCACAAGTAAGACAGATCCATCTTTGCACCTCCTTTCCAGGTAGGATCTGCCATGGTGTGATGGTGTTTTCACAGCCGTCCTCAAACCCTTTCTTCTCAGGCCTATTTTTGATCATCTACTAGTTTGACCAAGAGCTTTTATGTTGACTAACATAGGAAGGTATGCAGGTATCAGATGTCGCCTCTGTCCCACTATGGCATTTAAAATAACTGTTGAGTTCCATTGTAACTCTACATAAGCTCTTGCTTTGCCCCGGATTTTGTCTGCAGGTGTTAAGAATGAGCCATAAGCACCATAAGCCAGGTCTGAGACCCTGGCACAAGGGCAAAAGTGCAACCATAAATCAACTAACTTTCGCCATTAATCATCCAAAGATTTCAATCAGTAAACATCTTGACCATTAAATTGAAATGGGCCCTAATAAATTAGAAACATGGATCACAGGGTTTATGTATATTATAAGAGTAATGGGGGGGGGGCATTCGAAGTTCTTTTTTGGCCTTCTCCATTCTGATTAGGTGCAGATGTGGTCCTTTATTCTCAAGAGCGGACTGGTGGAGCCAGCAGCTCTATAGCTAACTAACAGTCACACACACAAACACACACACACACACAAAAAAAAAAGCTAAAAACATCAAAGTACCTGTAATTATTGAGTCCCAACGGCAGCAGAGGGACAGTTCTTTAAACTAAGCCAGCTCACCCAATTAGGGAGCATAAACAAACTGGCCCTGCTACTTTACAGGGGAGGCTGATGCATGACAGGTTTAGTAGTTTGAGGAAACTTTTTAGATTCAGTGATGAAGTGATAAAGTAAGTAAGTAGACATTTAAGGGCAAAGACTCATCTGCTAGCCAGACCCTTGAAAGGGATTTGCCATTATTAGGGGAGAAATGTGGTGTCAGGAGTGATCATAGGTGGGGACCTAAATGTACACTTCCCACAAAGACGAAAAAATCTTTAATTGGACATGTTGGCAGTGCAATCGGGTAGAGGCAAAAAGGTCAAACAAGTAAGGGAACACACTAAATACATATTTGAATCTAATCAAATACAGAAATGAGATTGGTGAGTACAGAATAAAGCTAATCCAAAAACAATGCAAGGAAAACAACAAGATCAAATTCCATAAAAGAAACATTATCCAACAAAAGAACGCTGAAAGTCCTTTCAAAGGTTCCGGAGAGGCTGTATCATGTAGAAATGTATAACCTCCCTTTACTCGTCCTCCAGTAGCTTTACTTACAGTAGCAGTTTAGTTATAGCGTTCCCATCTATAGTAATGGTTTAAATTTTATCGTGGCCTGCAAACCTTGTACATTAAGGTCTTCACAGAGATGAGGGAACTTTCATATTTGATACAATGTCTTGTATCCTCTATAAGTTGCCTGTTATTCCCATATTCTTTGAGAAGTCATTATTTCCAATACATGAAGATAAAGCTGTTGACAAGTTCTTGGCTTGTTGTGAAAGAGCGCCATGTGTTCGCAAATAGCCTTCCTCTACTCAGACGTGTCTGTGGTCAGCATTTCCTCCGTGCTTTCGGAAATAACATTCAATAAACCGCGGTGAAGTGCAGCCAATGTGCAATTTAGATGCATTGTGAGCTAAACACAAAAAAACAACAAAGACAACAGAAGGAGAAGACAGATAGATGTTATCAAAAGTTCCAGTCATTAAATGTAATTCTGGGGTCCTAAATAGGTTTTTGACCAATGGAAGTACAACAAACAGGCATGTATGGTGTTAAACTGGAAGTTGCGTCATTATACCCGAGACCAATTTGGCCACCTGCTGCGGCATGTCTGACGCAAACATCTTTACGGCACCTAGCAACCTGAGACACCATGATGACATGAGGGAAAACAGACTGTCATTATAGCCCTGAGCTCAACGGTTACTAATGAAGTCATGTTTGCTACTTGGATCATAAACATTGTTGTGGAACTTCCCTGAAGCAGCTTTGTGTCACATCATTTTATTGCTTATTGGTTTGTATCCAGAGTTGTAAGCAGACAGGGAATCTGTTGGGATGGTTTTATTGCAAACAACTCGATGGAACACAGGGGACAGGCGTTTTCACTTGGTCTCTCTGTAGGACTTGAAATTTCATGGTTTGTGTTTTATAGATTTTATTCATGTTAAAAAGTTAATTTCCAGAAGAATACACTCCAGGTTTAAACCACTTCCACCTTATTTTGTTCACAGTTGTTCATGACCTTGTCCTTTGGGTGTGTGTAATGTCCACTGAAACTGAAGGTGACTCTCTGCCCTGTCCCATCTACTACCCTCTGTTTGCAGACAGGTCTGTGGTGAGCAAGCAGAGACGATCTGTCAAATATGCCTGGTATCCCAGAGTGGCCAGCCTCTCAAAGGAAGCTGTTGTCCCTTTTTTTTTCAATTCTCAAGCCACAGCTCGGCATCCTGCTCTCTCAGACGTGGTTCGAGGAATTATCAGACGAGCACCGTGGATGAGAATCTAAAGAAGGGATGTGACCGACATTGGGCCAGGATCATTTGAAAAGTGTCCCAAGTGTGGTTTTATTGCAGAATTGAGGGTTTCCCCTTCACAGGGCTTGTGTCTGTCCCTTGCCACTATGTGTAGGTGGTCTTAAATAGTTGGTGAAACTATTGTAAGGTGTGAATATAACACACAACACCTGGGCTAATTTTCACCTGAGGTTCTCTATCCATCGGCCAGTATAATATCAAACCAATACTAATGATCGTCTTCACAGTTGTAACTTGTTTTTGTTTGATCTAGATGCTTATTAATATTATGCTACTACTTACATTTTACAACCTTAAATACACAAATGTGAAATTATAAGTGTAATAATGGTTGTTAGTTATTAGGCATGTAATAACAAATTTTTTAATGCTTTATATCAGTTAAGAAGCAGTCGCCATAGGCATTGTGGGCCAAGTTTGTATTAAATTCCTTTCACATGCAACACCTAACTTAATTTTAATTAGTAACAAAACTCACTGTAATTTGCTAAGTATTCATGCGTAAATCCAAATTGATGCATTTCTGACAGGATCAGATGTGGAGCCAGGTGCTGGCTAGTAGGTCTGTGACTGATGCGTATGCCAGACCTAAGAGATGAGTGATGATTTGTAGCAAGACCAAAACAAAAGCAGTTGCTAGGATAACGTCTCAGTAAGCATCACACTGGAGCTGAGCTTGGAATCAACAACATTCACTAGCAGAAACTGAAGCCCTGGAGCCACTTGGAGCCACTGATATTTGTGTGTGTGTGTGTGTACTTAGATCTTTTTGAGGACCTAAGTGAGGACATATTAGGCTGTCCTTTTTAAAAGTGGTGTTGGGAGGTTAACACTTGATTTTAGGGTTAGAAATGGGTCCAGGTAAACTTTGGGATTATGCATTTAGTTATGCTCACTGCATGGATTTAAAGATGGACGATATGACAGTGAAAGTGATGCTAAAGCAACTTGATCATCCCCCTGTTTACAGTCTTCCACATACTAAAGCATTTCTCCACACAAAACACAAACAGCAATGTTTTTCTCAGTGTTTTAGGTCCAGGCGACATTTTGGCTAATCTCTATTTACAGCTATGAATGCAGAGAAATTAGAAAGCCAATAGCCACTGCATTTCAATCAATTTCACCCCCTTCTAGTTTAACTAGTGGTCAAACTAGAAGGGGAAAGCTTGTGGTCATTGGTATGGAAGATATTTTTCCTTAATTTCTGGACAATAGAGATACAGGCTTCCTCTTTATATACAGACTATAGTTGCAGTGATTAAGGTTATAGTATAAGGGGCTCAGAAATGTGCAATGTCAATGATTGTCTTCACTAAAACAGGAAAACCAGATTTAGTGTGGGGCTCATGAGAAATTAAGAAAAGCACTACTCAGCAGTCAGAGTCCTCACAAAGCTCCTAAAGAAATAAAACTACCAGCTCCAGTGGAACACGTAGACCATTTCAGTAAATGTATTTTTTTTAATCACAAAGAGTGAAGTGATGGTGTTTGACAGGCAATGTGGTTTCATCCTCAATAAACGGTAGCAACACTGTAGCTAACAGTGTTATTTTTAGTCCCACCCATGTCCCTCTTCACCTCCACGGGAGCTGCTTCACATTTGTCAGTTTGGATAACCGTATGGACGGCCGAACAGCGGCAGTAGCTGAAGAAACCTTACACTGTCAAAACAAAGTGTGACCCACACATTTCAACCCTGTGAGGAGAAACTGAAATGACGCCAAAGGAAACACACCCACACACATGAACATGCATAAATAAAGAGAAAGAGAGTCACAAACAAACACGCCACAAAGACCACCCTCAATGTTTTCTCTCTCTTTCTCTATGTGGTAAGAATTTCCTTTCTTGTGTCGTTTTCCCTGTCGCGACGACGAGATGATCAACCATTGACTTTTTGCAGAGGTCAGAGGTCACAGTTCGGCCTCACCCTGCCCTCGGATCACGCAGGCGCTCCACACCACAGCTGTTACAGCCCTGTGTCTGTTATTAGCTTGATGTTTGCCCTCAAGCACCGAGAGTTTCTTTTCATCACCTTTTCCTTAACCTCAGTCTCCCTCATGTCGTAAAACAGCCTCTCCAAAGGTTATGTAAAAACAGTCTATTTCTGCTGGAAGGCCTTTCACCATGTGCAGAGACAGGGGGCGCATTGAAACAATAATTCACGCCAGGAATTCGACTCGACAATACAACCCTCTTGTGCTCCTGACGAGCCGTGTGTGCAGAGAGGAGGTGGGAGTTTTCCCCCCCTTCCACTCTCCGGCGTTATTAACAACACAAGGTGATAGAACAGTGTTTATCTTGACTCTGTTGGCAAGACAGTGGCGATGTATCTGTAGGCCTGTGGTCTGGGGAGAGAGTGCTGACTTAAAGGTCTGCGTGGGGTAAGGAGGCTCAGAGGGGTTTAAATGAAATTTCAGTCAAGTCTTGCGTCACCCTCTTTTTATTTCCTCTCCTCATTCCCTTCTTCCTGTCTGTCTGAGAGGAAGCTGACATGGGTTACTGTGTAGGTGAAAAGTGTCTCGTGCTGCTCTGGTCTCCGTGTTTGAATTAATCTGACAAACACCCTTGTAATGGAGTTTAGTATGGAGTTTGATTACCAAAACAAAAGCAGTGCATCATCATCATTTCAAAAACTGATCGACCTTTTGACCCAATCACTTATAGACTGAACTGAGAAGCAGCAAGTGTGGTTGTCTGTAGCTGCTGAGCCGTCTCCAGGAGAACGCATGTTTGATGCCCTGATCAGACCCAGATGTGCATCATAGATCACAGCTTTAGGGAAAAGTATTGCCTGCAAAAAATGGAGGGTGGAGAAACAGACCTCCTGTACAGTACATGTTTGTACTTCTATCATAGTGAGGTCACTTATTGACATAATACATTTCCTAGCCCCTTACCCTAAACTTACCCATCCAAACTAAATGCCTAACCCTAACCTAAATCTTATTCTAACCCTAAAACCATCGAAAAACATCCCATTGAAAAAGTGAGGAAAGGTCAAAAAGGCCTCAGTTTTAAAAAAAGACCACAATTTGTACGGTCTATGCTTAAAAGTGTCCTCACAAAGATATAAGGCCATGAACACACAGACGCATAATTCATGGCTGACCTTAAACTCATTCCAATTCACCGCTAACTTTAACAAGGACTTCAGAAATTACGTTTTGCTTCATTGGGACTGGTCTTGAAAATAGAGAACACACACACACACACATTTAGATGAGCATTTATTTAGGAAACGAATGCTGCTGACTGTACCAATCTTGCCCCAGACACGGGAAGTTGCAGCATTGCCATGCTTACTGCTGGCACTCCACAGAACCAGGGGCAGAAGGCCATCAGGGTCACGTGATCAGGAGAAAAGTACAAACCAACATGTGCAGAAGTGTGCAGGGGTGTTTATCAATGAGGTTTATTGTTGTAAAAGCTTAAGTTATGACTATGGTACAGTCTAAATTGTGAAACTGCATGTTTTTATGGAAAAGAGTGAGTTATTAGATGTACGTTATTACATGTACAGTCTTTTGCACTTTCTCCGCCTTATTTCAATGTAATATATTTATCTTTTAAAACAAAGTAAGATGCATTTAATTACATTAGCATTTCAGTAAAAACTACTATGTTGGCATGAGGGTTAAAAAATTAACATTAAATGCACAACAAAATGCAAAATGTCAATAGCTCTAAAAGGGCTTTTAATCTAACTTTTTGCTAATGTGTCTTCCTATGATATTATTTATACTTTAGAGTTTATTTATGCTCTAACATTTAGAGGCCACATGTATTAATATCATTGTCATCATTATTACTATAACTATGTTACACTACAACCGTCATACTGGAGAATTATTTCAATGCAATGAAACCTGGATAAATATCACTTTTTGCCTTATTTTTTTGCCATTGTGTTTCACTTGAAGAACTAAAGTCTGAGCTGTCTGTCTGCTGGACATTATGACAGACAGGTTTTAAGGGAAAGAAGTTTCCTCACAGTCTGTCCTCTTCAGAGGGAGGCTGGAGAGTAAGGGCACATTTAAGTGGTTTGCTTTACAACCTGGACGGTGACTCGTTGACCCCGCTTTGAGGTGTTATAGATAGAACGACCCTGGGAGGAGAGCGAGTTCAAAATCTGAATGGGACTTTGAATACCGGAAAAAAGTTTTATATCGATGAAGAATCTGCCAAAAACCATTTCATATTTTTCCATTGCGGAACAGAAGGTATTAGTGCCATCTGCTTCCAAGATGTTTGTTTTTGATGGACCTGCGTTATATTGGATAAAAAGTCTAACCATGTTACCTTATTTACGGTGTTTGGTGATGTATTATAAATAGTTATACGTGCACCAATGAAATGTGAAATGTGTGTTAAAGTGATGAACGCTTCACCAGATTGTCCTGGACATACTTCAGGATAGGCTGCAGTTCAGTAACACGCGGGATATAGAGAAAAAAAAATACAATACAATGCAACTTTATTATTCCCAATGGCAATTTGCTTTTGGGCAAATAGAGAAGACAAAAACAAAAAAACGAGAAGCAGACATGCACTGAAACATCAAATAAAACAATAAAACACCATAAAAGAGCAGCTCAATTGCGTTGAGCTACAAGTGCCATTTCTTTAAAAGCACCACATTTCTTTAAAAGTTCTAAAAGTTCTAGTTAATAAAAAATATACTTCACATGGCAGAAATGCATTCAAGAAAACTTAAGACAAAGAAGATGCATCCAGTTACTCACAATGTAACCTTCTGTCCGGGATTACCCTTACATGGTAACATAAATCAATGTTAATTTTGTAAAAAAAATATTGCAGAAGCTAGGAACATTATACAACAGTGGTGGCCAGAAGTGAAAGACAAAAAGTAGGGGAAGCACTTATCATCGGCTCCAATTAAATTCACAGGAACTGAAGTGAAAACTCCATGTCTGTTCAAATGGATGTAGAAATGTAGCCAGCTGCCACTCCACATGACAGGAAACAGAAAGGAGAAGGCAAAGAGAAAGTCTTTGTGGTACTTTTACATCACAAACCCTCACACACAAAGACAAATGGTCAGTATCAGAATATAGAAGCAGAAGGGACTAAACGGCTCCACGTGAACTGAACTGGGACTTTGATTCTACTTAATCAGCTAAATTAAAAGGTCAGTTACAAAATGTTGCTTATATTTATTACAACAAAACAGCCTGAGTGTGC
The DNA here is from genome assembly GCF_963576545.1 of Limanda limanda. Taxonomy (NCBI): domain Eukaryota; kingdom Metazoa; phylum Chordata; class Actinopteri; order Pleuronectiformes; family Pleuronectidae; genus Limanda; species Limanda limanda. The sequence continues at coordinate 19,626,727 of NC_083641.1, read as the reverse complement.
AGAGTGTATTGAGTTTACTTTTCAGCTATAAACAGGACAATAGATACTTTATTAAACTTTCACATATCAGCTTTATTTCCAATAGGTTTCACTTCATTGCTAGAGAACTGTTGCCTGTTTAACACAGTGTTGACATTTTCAATTGGACACTCACTCACTAAACGTGTCTTGGGTAACAATGTGTTGCTTCAATTCATTCATAAAAGCTGACATGGGGCTCAGAGTGGGTGTAGAGTTTAATTTGCCAATTAGTTTGAGGTGGAGTCATTTGTCAATAAAAGTAAATTAAAAAACCTACCTTGTTTTCAATAATTCTGTGGCTTTATTTTTTGTATTATTCCTAATTTTTATTTATCTCATCTTATCTTCTAAGCTTTTAGTGATGATTATGTTTTATTATCCTATTATCTTTTATCCACTCTTTAATTATTAATTGCTATGTTATGCACTGGTCCCTTACTGTGAATATGCATTAATTTGTAACATGTGCCCATGTTTTGTCAATCAGCTGTAAAGCGCTTTGATTTGAATTGTATTTGTTTAAAAGTTTGACTGAAAAATCGATTGGGTGAATATAAGGTGGCCATGCAAATGCAGAAGAAAATAATAAGGTTAAAAAAAAGCAATCAATTAAAAAGTATGTCAAAGTTGGTTTACCAAAATCAGCACTTGAGCAGAAAATATCTTTTTATGGTGAAGATTTAACACTTTTTAGTAAATAATGCCCTCAGGGATCAAGGTTTCTTTATCAAGAATCCAGAGAAGACTTTTAGAGATCACTCTAAAGTTGTGGATTCCTGAAACAAAAGTCCACCACACTCGAAATTGTGAAAAAAAGGAAATCATAGAGAAAAGAGGAACAGTTCATAGACCTTTTGTTTTGCATAGTTCTGTTATGTATATTTAGCGGTTGGACCACATTCTGCCACTCAGCATAACAATGATCCTGAACATCAGTCACCTAAAATCCAAGTGAGATGCATTCAAGCTGCTGAAGACCAGACCAAGAGCAGAGAGACACCTCAAGAAACAAGAGCCCAAGGTGTCTTCAGCAAAGCTCTGGAGGAGCGACACCAGAGTGGATATAGATACAGACGGTCTGACTTCTGGAAGTGATCGAATGCAAAGGATTTTCTTACCAAATGTTAAATATATGGATTTTGGGCACTATATCCAGAAGTTGTACGTAAGCAACTGGACTTGGACAAGTTCTGAAGATACCATTAATGGATGAGGTGCCATACTTTAGAATTTGAGATTTTCACGTTAAATTTGTTATCATTATATCATGCTCTAGTTATTATAAAGCAGGTCTGGGTGAGATATACATACTGTGAAAGTATCAAAAGATACATTCCACTTAAGAATTAATGCAGCTTCCATTCAGAAACTTTGCGTTAAAATGAGCTGATTTCTAATTTTGTGATGTCTCTTCTGATTGGCACAAGCGACGTACGATGCCATTCGTACATCCAGTGTGATGTAGTGCAATGTTTTGGGTGTTTATCAGAACTTTTAGTGTAGTATAGGACTTGTGAAAGACTATTTTCCCCCCTAAAGTTTAATGTTTTCACAAACCTACTGAAATTAAAGGTGAGACTTGGTAGTTTACAGAATTTACAGAGCCTGAAGAACAAAAACCTGTTACCTTAAATTGTATCAGATCTAAATTGTATTGATCAAATATAATGTGAACATTTTTCTCTTTTCAGACAACAATCATGGAGACAAACACAACTTTCCCCCAGTTCTCCGGCAATAACAGCTTCACCAATATCACTTGTTCCCGTAACAACGTGTTGAAGACTGTGGTCTTTCCTGTTCTCTACTCCTTCCTCTTCTTGCTGGGACTGACACTCAACGGCGTGGCGGTGTGGGTGTTTTTTCGCATCCCCTCCCGGTCTCACTTCATCATATACCTGAAGAATATTGTGGTTGCGGATGTCATCATGACCTTCACGTTCCCTTTCAAGGTTTGGTTACACCAGTATCACTTACTTATAATGCACACTTAATTAAGGGTTAATTTAGTATTTCTAACAGATTAGTTATAGCACTTATACAGCAATGTTTGGTTGCTAGGCGATGAAAACAATTATATTTCTGATGAATCATTAATCAAGGTGATTCCAAGAATCCATTAATAGATAGAAATCAACAGAAAAAAAATATAAAGTCAGAATTAATTAGACATCATCGGTACCTAGCAAGTTATTTGCATACGTTCATGGTAGTAAATCAATCAAAGTGATCGAACAATAATCCATCAGTAGTTAATGAATAATACATGTTAATGAGTAGTGTCCTGTTGGAGGATAAAGATGTTTCACAACTTGGCAACCCAAACATTATTCTCATTTTTAGCCTATAGTTGAGCAGTGAAGAATCAGTGAATTATCTAAAACCCAAATTTGGCTGAGGAAAAAAGTACAACAGTTATCATACAAATTAAATATGTGACTTGAATGGGATTTGTTTTTCTCCAGGTGTTATCAGACTCCAACATGGCGTCCATTGGCCTGCGTGTGTTTGTGTGCCGAGTTTCCTCAGTGCTCTTCTACCTCACCATGTACATCAGTATCCTGTTCTTCGGCCTCATCAGCATCGATCGCTGCAGAAAGACCCTCAAGCCCTTCAGGGGCACTAACGCGTCCCGGTTAGCTCGTCGGAAGCTGCTCTCGGGCTTCATCTGGACCTGTCTGCTTGTCCTCTGTCTGCCCAATGTGATCCTGACGTGCAAAACCCCAACTGCTCAACACTTCAAGTGCAGCGACCTGAAGACGGAGGCCGGGCTGATTTGGCATGGTGTGGTAAATCATGTCTGTCAAGTTATTTTCTGGGGCAACCTGGTGACGGTGATAGTCTGCTACACCCTGATAACCAAGGAGCTGTACAAGTCCTACTCCCGCAGTAAGTCCCCCAGCGCTGGAGGGGCTGCATTTCAGGCACAGAGCCGGACAGCAACCCGCTCGTCCCAGCCGCCCATAAGGAAAATTAACGCAAACGTGTTTCTGGTCCTGGCAGTGTTCTTCCTGTGCTTTGTGCCGTTTCACTTTGCCCGTGTGCCTTACACCATGAGCCAGACGCGAGGGGTTCTCTTCGACTGTAGGCTCAAGCTCTTCTTCTTTCAGCTGAAAGAGAGTACGCTGTTCCTCTCATCCCTGAACTCTCTGCTTGACCCGCTCATCTACTTCTTCCTCTGCCAGTCCTTCAGAACCACACTGTTCAAGACCCTGCGTCTTCCTCCTGGTTCCTGCAGCTGGCTGACAGGGAGGGGCTCGGACGGGGACACGGGCAGCACCCCCCTGAGAGACTCCTCTGTTGGAACATAAAGTCCCTGTGCAGCACAAAGACACTTGTATGGTGGTAGTGAGGTGTTGCTATTTCATAACGATGAGAAATTACCTTTGTGACTACATTTGACAGTTTGTCCCTAACAACTGAAAACAAATCATTAAATCACCATTATATCAATATCTATAATAGTTAATACACTGTAATTAACACTTATCAACAGCTTTTTTGTTGTGTACGAAAGTTTTTTGTAACATTGAGAGTTTAAAGATATATATATTTTTACTTTCATTTCTGTTTTCTGCGAAGGATTATTCGGGCGATGTTGAAGACAAATATTTTGAGAATAAAGTTGTAATTGTAATAAAGAAGAACATTTTTTGGGTAAAGAATAACAAAACATTTCCTCCTCCGCAAAAGAGACAAACTCCTTCTCCAGAAGAGACACACTTGCACACTTTTCCTGATATTAATGATAATGTGCTGTTGATATGACACAGATTAAGTATTTCTTTATTTGTGAAACTTATACTAAAGCATTAACTTCACAAGATGTTGTTCACGTTATCAGTGAATGATTGTCTTGGATAATAAGTCACATAAGCAGAATACTGTCAAAATGAAAGGAGCGTTTAGGTTTAAAGAAGATGGAGTTAATGGCCAGAGGAGACCTCGATAAAAAAAAATATACCTTGATTTGTTATTCAAAGTCAGAAATTGTTTCACTATAGTTTAAAAACACATGGCTCACTGCGGTGAAGGTAATTTGAATGGTTTTACCCAACAGCAGCTCAATGTCATAGATTTGAATCTGTTGGGTGGAAGAGTTGACACATTAGTTATTTCTCCTGTGAAGGTGGAGTTAAAGAGATCATCATCCTCGGTGAGTGGCATGATATTTTTTCTCAGAACTCTATGGAATCAATGGAGTCAAACTAAAATATTTGGTTAGTTATTGAGAAAGTGTACAAAGACTGAGCATATACAATTTCAATACTGCCTCACCATGGCCTATACGTTTGATTAACTTCAATGTTTCTGGGCTTTAACCTCCTTCTCAATAAGGTTCAAGCCCAGTCACTAAACTTCCTCATGATGTAGTGAACACAAACAAGTTGTGATCAATGTGTAGAGCAGGGGAGGATAGCTTAAGATTAATCGTACACAGAAAACAGTTGAAGTAAGAGTAAAATCTTCATTTAATAAAGTTAACAGTGGCAAGTATATACATATATGTCTGTATTTTTTTCCCACAGAAGCATTTTTCTTACTTGCTAAGAATCAGATTCATTTGGATCAAACTGATTTTTTTTTTATTGTGAAATGGCTTTGCTCAAAGTATAGTTTTTGTAAAATAGAAATTGTATAAGACATCGTTTGGCTCTACTACCTCAAGGTCTTCACTAGATAATAACAAATAAATGATTACATGAATCTAACTGCAAAAATTCTGGCAAATTGTCAAATAAAATGTATGGGTATTTACTGTTAATTTAATGTGAAGCAAATTGAACTGCACAGATGTACACTGGATATATAAACTTCTCCATACACTGATTTCCAAATCGAGTATAAAGCAACGAAATAGAACCTAAGAGGTACACAAAATGAATGTTTAATGTGACATTTTGACAAACAGAAGATTTTAAAATGTGGAGGATTTAATGTAGTACAATTAGCATTAAGTAACACAATCCATTGTTTAAGATTTTGTGCTCACTGTGTTAGAAACTAATCCAACAATTGCATAACTTCCCCGGTTCTGTGTCAAAAGTGGAAGTGTCAAGTTCAGCAACCAAAGTGCATTCAAATGCTTTGGTTGAGCAAAGTAAACACAATTATAGTAGCAAATGTCGTCTAAGTTAATGTCAGATGCAAATCAGGTCCAACAGGGCCAGCTGGAATACTGTAGAGCAGTTCTTAGTTCATAAAGACAACCAAGCAGAGTGCAATTCATGTAAAACTACACCCCCTATAGGCTTCATACATTAGGCATTCATCTCTGAAACCTTTCCTCACATGGCTAAATGTTAATCCAATACATAAATGCATGCCAGTGCATCTTTGTAGCAGTTAAATTTAACTTTAACAAAACTTGCTGTGTATCAGAAATTCTCTTTCTTTTTCCTTGTCTTCTATGGTAAATCGTCCTTTCACCTGATACTGTTTTTGTACTCAAAGTGTTGAAGATGAGTAACACAGTGTTAGATAATGTGACATTAAACATATTCTGCATGTGATTATGGCCCAGATATCCACTGGAATCTTCAAAATATGAGCCCAGAGGTTAATTCGTTTTCAGCCGAGGGGCTCCGAGATTATAAGATGTGTATTTTACAACTAACAATTATAAGTGACTAATGTTCCTTCTTCATTTTTGTAAGTTAAATGAAAAATCCAACCAACTGATGACAGACCAGTTCAGGATTAGGATCTTGAGTCCTGCAGAATAAGAAAAGTTTCAGTCTTTATTTGATACCTGCCTTTTTTTTAATTTCAGATTCTATGATGGTGGCCAACAACACATCAAACCTCTCCTCGAAGTGTGTCACTTTCACAGATACCATAAATGTGGCTGTCTCATACCTCTATTTCTTCGAGTTCCCCATTGCATTATTTCTCAACGGAGTAGCATCATGGGTTTCTCTGCACACCTGCTCCACTTCAACTTTCGTCGTGTATGTAAAAAACCAGCTGGCTGCCAACCTGCTCATGACTCTGACGCTGCCGCTCATGGCAGCGAGCATGCTTCCTGGAGCAACCTTCGAGCTAAGGGCGTTCGCCTGTCGTTATTCTAACGTAATCTTCTACTGCTCCCTGTATGCGGGTATCTCTTTAACTGGTCTGATCAGCATGGACCGATTCTTCAAAATCGTGAGACCGTTTGGAAAAGTGCTGGGACAGAATGTGACGTTCAGTCTGGTGATGTCCACTCTGGTTTGGGCAGTGTTAGTAGGCACCACGGTCATCCCAACCATGATCCTAACCGACAGGAGCCCTGGTAATTACTCAGGAGACTTCTGCATGTCCCTGAAAGGTGCAGCTGGTAAGAAACTGCATGCATATGTGGTTTTATTCATGATGATTATTTTCTGGTCCATCAGCGTATTGATCGTATTTTGCTACATCTGCATCACCGTGACGTTTGTGCAGTCCTTCAGAAACTCCAGGAGCAAAAACAGCCAAGGGACGAAGAAAACCAAACTGCGAGTCTTTTTGACCGTCCTGGTGTTTTTTGTGTGTTTTATGCCCCTCCACATAACGCGCATTCCTGTTACCCTACAATATGAATTCTCTGACGATGAAGTCTGCGATAATGAAATGTGGTTGGAGATTGCTCATAAAATAGCCCTGTGGATGTCTACCACAAATATTTGTCTGCACCCTCTTCTCTACAGCTACCTGAGCAAAGAGTACAGAGACACAATGGTCAACATTCTGAAAGCTGGAGGGAAGCTTGTTGGGTTGTATTCAGCTGAGAATGAGGATGTTTCCTGTGATAAAAAAGTCAGAGATTGATCTTCAAATGAAAGGTAATAAGATAGAAAAGATAAACAAGATATTCCTAGTTAGAAATTATGTTGTTGTTGTGATCTCTCAGTGAATATCTTATCTTTAGATTGCATGTTTTATTGTTGCTTTATGTTGCCCTCTAGTGACCTAAGATTAGCTTCTATTAAGACTGACAATCCACTATATCCATAAAAACAAGGTCAAAGAATAAATAAATGATATGTATGAGGAAGTACAGGAATAATAATCTCTCTATCAAATATTCATGCTGAAGTGTAATTTTGAAAATCTCTGAATAAACGTGAGTTTGAAGTTTCCACATTTGTGTTTTGTCTGGATCCTATTGTTGTATAACTAAGCCTTGTCTCACATGAGTTTGTTAAAAGGAAATTAAATGAAAAGTTTACTTAAAATATATAAGGTTAATATTTTTTTTAATTGTATTGATTTAGATCAAATATCACTTAAGAGTCCATATTTTTCAGCACTAAAGAACAATATACAGCAATTGTGTTAGTCATAGTTTTGATACATTATTTCAATGACTCAGTTTAATAGTACAGAGACATTTCCACTTAATTCTTGTAAATCATCTATCCAAATATAATATTATCCCTGAAAAAACATTAACCAACAATATATTTTTCTTGTCTAAATACAGTTTTATATTCAGGTTTTCATTGCCTCTTTAAATGATTTGATTTTTCTGTAATTGCTTTCTCATAAACAAACTTGGTATGTCCAACAATGTTCTCCTAAATTCCAATTTAATTAATTGCATCAAAATAATCTAGACTGTACTGCAGGTTTTTAAACTATTATTAACATATACAAAATATTTTGTATGTATTTCCTGCCCTTTGAACTGAAACACCATCAGCAGAATGAGCAACTGCTGACCCCATCCTCTATGAGGAGACCCCACGCTCCACTGAGGCCTGTTGGACTGTTCGGTTGACTCTGACAACTGAGTCCACCTTTTGGTCAGAGGGTGTCACTGCATCAGTTGCTGCAGACTCTTGCTATCAGAGCTATAGTGATGTTTAATTTGTGATTCCTGAGGAAACACTAGTTTCCCTGAATCCAAAGCTAAGCTTTACGAGGTGTTTACAGTCTGAGCTGAGCAGTGTATGACGTCTGACTTGATTTTGGATAAAGACCAGTGTGCTTTTCCTATTTTTGCATATGTCCTGATAAATTGCCGTTCTCATCGCAGCTGAACCGTTGATTTGTTTGCTAGGAAAATCAACTGTGTTTCTTAAACACCTGCCATGTCAGTATCCTTGTCAGACACGCAGGTCCAAGTCGCAACTTGGTGTTTGAGAAGAGTGAATTGAGTCGTCAACGGTAAGTTATTATCAAAATGTATATTAATCTCTTCATCAGTACAGAGCCTAGTGTTTGTATCTTACATTATTGTGTCTTCTGAAAACAATCCTGTTCACCATGTTTCTGTGCAAGTATAGTATTGTTATGTATCGTTACACAGAATTTTTTTGTACTAAATGATTCCATGAATATGCATTAATGTTGCATTTTTTACTTTATCAATAAAACGAGCTGATTCCTGTTAACTATGTTTTGAATTTAATTTAAAAGAAATTAGCTTTATTTTGTGCAAAATAGGCGCATCACAGTTATTGGCAGTGTTTATTAACCTTTTGCTTGAAAAATACATTTATTTACGATGATATCTAGAAAAAAACACCAGGAACAACACACTGCTTCACTTTGATTACTCTGGATTAATGGATGGATCTGACATTTGATGGTAACCAGCAGAATCGATTTCTTTCTATACAAGTGAAAGAAAGAAATTAATAAAGACTGACGAATATTTTTTTGTTGAATAATTTGTTTGTATCAATGGAACCCTGCTAAAAAACTTAACTGTCTACATAATAGTTTTTTAAAATCTCGTAGTTTAAATGTGGGTTCTGTGTGTTTTTAATTCTTTACCTTTTCCTGCAGGTGCAGTGATGGCGTTAAATCAGACGTCGCTTTATGATTCCTTGTGCAACAGTTTCACCTACAACCCAACCGTTGTTCCCGCTCTCTACTTCTCGATGTTCCCCATAGCTCTGCTGCTGAACGGTGTAGCAGCCTGGGTGTCTCTGCACCTCAAGTCCACCACCACCTTTGTGGTGTACCTCAAAAACCTTGTCGCTGCTGACCTTATCATGACGTTGCTCATCCCGTGGATTGCTGCGGCTGACTTGCCGCATCTGTCAAAACTATTATTTGTACCGTCATGCCGTTATTTCAGCTCACTTTTCTACAGCACAGAGTACACATGTATCGCTTTGTTGGGCTTAATCGGTCTTGACCGTTTCTTCAAGATCGTGTCACCTCAAAACAAGTTAGCTCAGAATCTGACCGTGAGCAAAGTGATATCGGGCACAGTGTGGTTAATAATGTTCGGAGGCACAGCTTTACCAACTATCATTTTGAGCAACAAATCAGTGGCCAACTTGACAGAGACCAGCAATTGCCTGCAGTTGAAAGGACCGGCTGGAATTGAACTCCATAAGAAGATTATAATCTACCTGAATTTTTTCTTTTGGCTCGTCAGTGTTGTCATTGCGGTTTGCTACATTTGCATCGCACACAAAGTCATCCAGTCTTTTAAAAACTCTGGGAGTAACAACAACCAGGGAAAGCAAAAGATCAAGCTTCGTGTTTTTGTGGTTGTCTTTGTGTTTTTTGTATCGTTCGCACCATATCACATTTACAGGATCCCTTACACTTTTCAACAAGTCCAGCAGCATTCGTCCAAAACCACCTGCGCTTACTTGAAGGGCAAGTTTGCCAAAGAATTCACGCTCTGGCTCGCCAACACAAACATCTGCATGGACCCACTTATCTACGTCTTTCTGTGTCGAGAGTTCAAGGACAAGCTGATGTCTATGATGAAGAATGTTGCCACCGCATTTAAAGTAGCTTCAGCAGGCAAAGCAGAGGCTGCTTCGGTTTAGAATCTGACAGACATCATGAAAGGGGTATGGAACTGGACTGAGCTCAGGAGGCACGGCATATTTTGTAGACTCAGTTTATTGCTTCAGATATTATTCAACATGCTTTTGCCTGGGTTTACTTACTATTTACTGACTTCATAATCACTATTTAAATCCATATTAAAGTTTGCTGTGATGTTTTGCGTCTTGTGACTCTTGAAAGCTTGAAAACCATATAACGGAAATAAAATGAGGATGAGTGACATAAACATTATAGGGTGACATTATTATTGTGTGTTCGTGTCAACATAACACAGCTTTACAGTAGCTCTGAAGATTCAATATCGAAATTGATTTCTAGGAGATCAGAAATGAGGCCGCCATGCAAAACAAGGAGGTATTGTTTTGTGTATCTCGCACTGAACTCCTATGTGGTTTGTGGTAAATGCCGAATAGGTCATGTCTTTAATGCAGCTCTGCAGATTTATAATCTGTATATCTGTTCTTTGTGGCATGTCAGTGTTTACTGTAAAGAATAAAAAGATGTTTGCAACAAGCACCACGTTCGTTTTACTGCAGTGAATTTACTATAATGCCTTTTATATGCTATTAACAGTTGTGAAAACAATTTAAAGGAGACATATTATGCCCATTTTACCACAAGTTGATATGGTTCCTTGGGGTCTTAATGAAATGTCTGTAATATTTTTTGGTCAAAATACCACAAGGATCATTTAAAACAGCACCCTTTGTACCCTGTCTAAAACAGCCCTCCTCAGATTGACCTGTTTTGAGTGCCCCGCCCCCCCCCCTGTCACCGCCCCGCCCCCCCGTCACTGCCCCGCCCCCCTGTCACTCACACACAGACACATCCACTTTCACGTCTTAAATCCCCCTTAGCATATTTAAGGTTGTTAAAATCATTTTAAGTCACTGTCCTTTACATATATTTCTGTATCCATTTATTTAAATACATGCATTAGATGTGTGTATACAGTATATAATTGTATGTGTATATTTATTCATACAGGGCTTATATTCTGAGCGCACATACACACACACACACACACACACACACACACACACACACACACACACACACACACACACACACACACACAGACACACAGACAGACAGACAGACAGACAGACAGACAGACAGACAGACAGACAGACAGACAGACAGACAGACAGACAGACAGACAGACAGACAGACAGACAGACAGACAGACAGACAGACAGACAGACAGACAGACAGACACACACACACACACACACACAGACAGACAGACACACACACACACACAGACAGACAGACAGACAGACACAGACAGACAGACACACAGACACACAGACAGACAGACACACAAAGACAGACAGACACACAGACAGACAGACAAAGGGATCGTGTGGAGCTGTAGCTTTGGAAGCTAACACTGCTCCCCCCCCCCCTCCTCCTCCTCCTCCGCCTCGCCGCACAGGAGAGGCCGTCCGCTGAGCGAGCCCCAAGCACGGGTGCAGCTCCTGGCGCTGTTTTAAATGATCCTTGTGGTATTTTGACCAAAAAATATTACAGACATTTCATTAAGACCCCAAGGAACCATATCAACTTGTGGTAAAATGGGCATAATATGTCTCCTTTAAATTGTTTTCACAACTGTTAATAGCATATAAAAGGCATTATCAACACAATATATCACTACAGTAAAACGGACGTGGTGCTTGTTGCAAACATCTTTTTGTTCTTTACAGTAAACACTGACATGCCACAAAGAACAGATATACAGATTATAAATCTGCAGAGCTGCATTAAAGACATGACCTATTCGGCATTTACCACAAACCACATAGGAGTTCAGTGCGAGATACACAAAACAATACCTCCTTGTTTTGCATGGCGGCCTCATTTCTTATCTCCTAGAAATCAATTTCGATATTGAATCTTCAGAGCTACTGTAAAGCTGTGTTATGTTGACACGAACACACAATAATAATGTCACCCTATAATGTTTATGTCACTCATCCTCATTTTATTTCCGTTATATGGTTTTCAAGCTTTCAAGAGTCACAAGACGCAAAACATCACAGCAAACTTTAATATGGATTTAAATAGTGATTATGAAGTCAGTAAATAGTAAGTAAACCCAGGCAAAAGCATGTTGAATAATATCTGAAGCAATAAACTGAGTCTACAAAATATGCCGTGCCTCCTGAGCTCAGTCCAGTTCCATACCCCTTTCATGATGTCTGTCAGATTCTAAACCGAAGCAGCCTCTGCTTTGCCTGCTGAAGCTACTTTAAATGCGGTGGCAACATTCTTCATCATAGACATCAGCTTGTCCTTGAACTCTCGACACAGAAAGACGTAGATAAGTGGGTCCATGCAGATGTTTGTGTTGGCGAGCCAGAGCGTGAATTCTTTGGCAAACTTGCCCTTCAAGTAAGCGCAGGTGGTTTTGGACGAATGCTGCTGGACTTGTTGAAAAGTGTAAGGGATCCTGTAAATGTGATATGGTGCGAACGATACAAAAAACACAAAGACAACCACAAAAACACGAAGCTTGATCTTTTGCTTTCCCTGGTTGTTGTTACTCCCAGAGTTTTTAAAAGACTGGATGACTTTGTGTGCGATGCAAATGTAGCAAACCGCAATGACAACACTGACGAGCCAAAAGAAAAAATTCAGGTAGATTATAATCTTCTTATGGAGTTCAATTCCAGCCGGTCCTTTCAACTGCAGGCAATTGCTGGTCTCTGTCAAGTTGGCCACTGATTTGTTGCTCAAAATGATAGTTGGTAAAGCTGTGCCTCCGAACATTATTAACCACACTGTGCCCGATATCACTTTGCTCACGGTCAGATTCTGAGCTAACTTGTTTTGAGGTGACACAATCTTGAAGAAACGGTCCAGACCGATGAAGCCCAACAAAGCGATACATGTGTACTCTGTGCTGTAGAAAAGTGAGCTGAAATAACGGCATGACGGTACAAATAATAGTTTTGACAGATGCGGCAAGTCAGCCGCAGCAATCCACGGGATGAGCAACGTCATGATAAGGTCAGCAGCGACAAGGTTTTTGAGGTACACCACAAAGGTGGTGGTGGACTTGAGGTGCAGGGACACCCAGGCTGCTACACCGTTCAGCAGCAGAGCTATGGGGAACATCGAGAAGTAGAGAGCGGGAACAACGGTTGGGTTGTAGGTGAAACTGTTGCACAAGGAATCATGAAGCGACGTCTGATTTAACGCCATCACTACACCTGCAGGAAAAGGTAAAGAATTAAAAACACACAGAACCCACATTTAAACTACAAGATTTTAAACTATTATGTGAACAGTTAAGTATTTAAGCAGGGTTCCATTGATACAAACAAATTATTCAACAACAAAATATTCGTCAGTCTTTATTTATTTAATTCTTTCAATTGTATGGAAAGAAATTGATTCTGCTGGTTACCATCAAATGTCAGATCCATCCATTAATCCAAACGTTAAATAAACACTTCCAATAACTGTGATGCGCCTATTTTGCACAAAATAAGGCTCACCGTTTCTTTTCAATTCAATTCAAAACATAGTTAACAGGAATCAGCTCGTTTTATTGATAAAGAAAAAATGCAACATCAATGCATATTCATGGGTTCATTTAGAATAAAAGCATTCTGTGTAACGATACATAACAATACTATACTTGCACAGAAACATGGTGAACAGGATTGTTTTCAGAAGATATACATTTTGATAATAACTTACCGTTGACGACTCAATTCACTCTTCTCAAACACAAAGTTGCGACTTGGACCTGCGTGTCTGACAAGGATACTGACATGGCAGGTGTTTAAGAAACACAGTTGATTTTCCTAGCAAACAAATCAACGGTTCAGCTGCAATGAGAATGGCAATTTATAAGGACATATGCAAAAATAGGAAAAGCACACTGGTCTTTATCCAAAATCAAGTCAGACGTCATACACTGCTCAGCTCAGACTGTAAACACATCCTAGAGCTTAGCTTTGGATTCAGGGAAACTAATGTTTCCTCAGGAACTGGACTCAGTTGTCAGAGTCAACCGAACAGTCCAACAGGCCTCAGTGGAGCGTGGGGTCTCCTCATAGAGGACGAGGTCAGCAGCTGCTCATTCTGCTGATGGTGTTTCAGTTCAAAGGGCAGGAAATACATACAAAATATTTTGTATATGTTAATAATAGTTTAAAAACCTGCAGTGCAGTCTAGATTATTGTGAGGCAATTAATTAAATTGGAATTTAGGAGAACATTGTTGGACATACCAAGTTTGTTTATGAGAAAGCAATTACAGAAAAATCAAATCATTTAAAGAGGCAATGAAAACCTGAATATAAAACTGTATTTAGACAAGAAAAATATATGGTTAATGTTTTTTTTCCAGGGATAATATTATATTTGGATAGATGATTTACAAGAATTAAGTGGAAAAGTCTCTGTTCTATTAAACTGAGTCATTGAAATAATGTATCAAAACTATGACTAACACAATTGCTGTATATTGTTCTTTAGTGCTGACAAATATGGACTCTTAAGTGATATTTGATCTAAATCAATACAATTAAAAAAAATATAAACCTTATATATTTTAAGTACACTGTTCATTTAATTTCCTTTTAACAAAATCATGTGACACAAGGCTTAGTTATACAACAATAGGATCCAGACAAAACACAAATGTGGAAACTTCAAACTCACGTTTATTCAGAGATTTTCAAAATTACACTTCAGCATGAATATTTGATAGAGAGATTATTATTCCTGTACTTCCTCATACATATCATTTATTTATTCTTTGACCTTGTTTTTATGGATAAAGTGGATTGTCAGTCTTAATAGAAGCTTATCTTAGGTCACTAGAGGGCAACATAAGGCAACAATAAAACATACAATCTAAAGATAAGATATTCACTGAGAGATCACAACAACAACATAATTTCTAACTAGGAATATCTTGTTTATCTTTTCTAACTTATTACCTTTCATTTTAAGATCAATCTCTGACTTTTTTGTCACAGGAAACATCCTCATTCTTAGCTGAATACAACCCAACAAGCTTCCCTCCAGCTTTCAGAATGTTGACCAGCGCGTCACTGTACTCTTTGCTCAGGTAGCTGTAGAGAAGTGGGTCCAGACAAATATTTGTGGTAGTCATCCACAGGGTTATTTTATGAGCAATCACTAACCACATTTCATCGCAGACTTCATCGTCAGAGAGTTTATATTGTAGGGTAACAGGAATGCGCATTAAGTGGAGGGGCATAAAACACACAAAAAACACCAGGACGATCGAGAAGACTCGCAGTTTGGTTTTCTTCGTCCCTTGGCTGTTTTTGCTCCCGGAGTTTCTGAAGGACTGCACGACCGTCACGGTGATGCAGATGTAGCAAAATACGATCAATAGGCTGATGAACCAGAAAAGAATCTCCATGAATAAAACCACAAATGCCTGCAGTTTCTTACCAGCTGGACCTTTCAGGGACATGCAGAAGTCTCCTGAGTAATTACCAGGGCTCCTGTCGGTTAGGATCATGGTTGGGATGACCGTGGTGCCTACTAACACCGCCCAAACCAGAGTGGACATCACCAGACTGAACGTCACATTCTGTCCCAGCACTTTTCCAAACGGTCTCACGATTTTAAAGAATCGGTCCATGCTGATCAGACCAGTTAAAGAGATACCCGCATACAGGGAGACGTAGAAGATTACGTCAGAATAACGACAGGCGAACGCCCTTAGCTCGACGGCTGCTCCAGGAAGCATGCTCGCTGCCATGAGCGGCAGCGTCAGAGTCATGAGCAGGTTGGCAGCCAGCTGGTTTTTTACATACACGATGAAAGTTGAAGTGGAGGGGATGTGCAAAGAAACCCATGCTCCTACTCCGTTGAGAAATAATCCAATGGGGAACTCGATGAAATAGAGGTATGAGACAGCCACATTTATGGTATCTGTGAAAGTGACACACTTCGAGGAGAGGTTTGATGTGTTGTTGGCCACCATCATAGAATCTGGAAAAAAAAAAAAAAGGCACACTGTTTCACTCATTTTCACCACTTTGAGTACAAAAACAGTATCAGGTGAAAGGACGATTTACCATCAAAGACAAGGAAAAAGAAAGAGAATTTCTGATACACAGCAAATTTTATTTAAATTTGATCAACTGCTACAAAGATGCACTGGCATGCATTTATGTATTGGATTAACATTTAGCCATGTAAGGAAAGGTTTCGGAGATGAATGGCTAATGTATGAAGCCTATAGGGGGTGTAGTTTTACATGAATTGCACTCTGCTTGGTTGTCTTTATGAACTAAGAACTGCTCTACAGTATTCCAGCTGGCCCTGTTGGACCTGATTTGCATCTGACATTAACTTAGACGACATTTGCTACTATAATTGTGTTTACTTTGCTCAACCAAAGCATTTGAATGCACTTTGGTTGCTGAACTTGACACTTCCACTTTTGACACAGAACCGGGGAAGTTATGCAATTGTTGGATTAGTTTCTACCACAGTGAGCACAAAATCTAAAACAATGGATTGTGTTACTTAATGCTAATTGTACTACATTAAATCCTCCACATTTTAAAATCTTCCGTTTGTCAAAATGTAACATTAAACATTAATTTTGTTTACTTAGGTTATATTTCGTTGCTTTATACTTGATTTTTAAATCAGTGTATGGAGAAGTTTATATATTCAGTGTACATCTGTGCAGTTCAATTTGCTTCACATTAAATTAACAGTAAATACCCATACATTTTATTTGACAATTTGCCAGAATTTTTGCAGTTAGATTGATATAACCATTTATTTGTTATTATCTAGTGAAGACCTTGAAGTAGTAGAGCCAAACGATGTCTTATACAATTACAATTTTACAAAAACTATACTTTGAGAAAAGCCATTTCACAATAATAACAATGCCCTACGAAAAAAATCTATTTGATCCAAATGAATCTGATTAATAGCAAGTAAGAAAAATGCTTCTGTGGGAAAAACATACAGACATATATATATATATATATGTACATACTTGGCACTGTTAACTTTATTAAATGAAGATTTTACTCTTACTTCAACTGTTTTCTGTGTATGATTAATCTTAAACTATCCTCCCCTGCTCTACACATTGATCACAACTTGTTTCTGTTCACTACATCATGAGGGAGTTTAGTGACTGGGCTTGAACCTTATTGATAAGGAGGTTAAAGCCCAGAAACATTGAAGTTAATCAAACTTATAGGCCATGGTGAGGCAGTATTGAAATTGTATATGCTCAGTCTTTGTACACTTTCTCAATAACTAACCAAATATTTTTGTTTGACTCCCTGCATGACTTTCCATAGTAATCTGAAGCACCTTTTTTCCATAGAGTTGTGAGAAAAAATATCATGCCACTCACCGAGGATGATGATCTCTTTAACTCCACCTTCACAGGAGAAATAACTAATGTGTCAACTCTTCCACCCAACAGATTCAAATCTATGACATTGAGCTGCTGTTGGGTAAAACCATTCAAATTCCCTTCACCGCGGTGAGCCATGTGTTTTTAAACTAGAGTGAAACCATTTCTGACTTTGAATAACAAATCAAGGTGGATTTTTTTTCTATTGGTCTCCTCTGGCCATTAACTCCAGCTGCTTTAAACCTAAATGCTCCTTTAATTTTGACACAGTATTCTGCTTATGTGACTTATTATCCAAGACAATCATTCACTGATAACGTGAACAACCTTCATGCACATAACAGTGTGTTGACAGGAGTTTACATGTAAGACTAGCTGTTTAGTGTTCAAGCAGACTGTAAAAGAGGAATAAGGGGATTGACCTAGACATTTTATTTCATTTTCAGTTTGTAAGTTAATATTTCACGATTAGAAGCTGTAAAGATAATTTTGTTAAGGGGGAAAATATCAAACTCTGAAAAAACTTTAGCACACAACAAAAAAGCTGTTGATAAGTGGCCGGGTGCTCGCTGCACCTCGGCCGGGAGACGCGGTGCGAGGTGCAGCGAGCACCCGGCCACTTATCAACAGCTTTTTTGTTGTGTGCGAAAGTTTTTTGTAACAAATTAACGTATGTAGAAGCACTACAAAAGTGGAATTTTCATAATATGTCACCGTTTTCTCACTGTGGTAAACAAACACGAAAATAAACAAACAACAAAACAAACTGACTCTTTGGAACAACCGGAAAGTATCTGGTTCCAGCAGCTCCAACGCAGCATCTTTCACAAATTCTTGCCATGATGCATGTCAGTGTTTACACATATGAAAATGTTTAGTGAGATCATGACCTGGCAATCTTATAGCCAGAGTGGGACCACTATGTACTTCATTTTATTGCAAAATATAATTGCTGTCATAATAATGTTTTTGTATATCTGAATTATGTATTGACTCGTGTGCCGGATCAACTGTCTCATATAGATATTTTTTCAAACCAATAAACAGACCATCTGGTATAAACTGTGATGTAAATTAAAGTACAACAAAGTTAAAAATGTACAGACCATTTGGATCCTGCTTAATTAACAGTAAAACGTCAACAACAATAACAGTAGTAGTTTCAGCGACTTGTAGTAAACATTCCTGTCATCTCTCAACTATTTTTTTCCCATCTGTCATTATCCTTGGCCCAGAGATCACACAGGAAATCATGTTGTCTTGTTCTCAGAGAGCACTATTTTTATCATGAGAGCACAAACGGGAATTAAACTGGATGAAAAAAATGTGTTGTGATCAGTCAGTAATACTGTGCCGTGTGTTGCATTTGGTGGTAGTTACAAATTACATGCATGCGAAAACAGTACATAAGAATAATGGGGAAAAAAACCCTCTTGCACAAAGTTGCTTCCCCAGTTAAAACCCATCTCGTGAGAAGTAGCACAGTACATGGAACCCGTTATATGTCATTCTCAACCACTAAAACCACAGATGAGCTTCATGAGACACGGTGGACATATAACAGTGGTAAATAAGCGGCAGGGGAGGAGGGAGGAGCTGTGGGGGCGCAGAAGGTCTAAAGATGTGGGCCGAGAAATGAGTCCATGACTTTCGTGTGTGCCTGTCAACAGCAGTTGTGAAGTGACGCAGGCAACAGCGGAGACAGGAGCACTGGCACGGAGCAGAACAAGCTTCTCACCAGACAATTGCAACAGGAAGCGAGGAAGGAAAGGCTCTTTTACCCGGAGGAAGACTGGCAAACTCTTTGGGATTGTGACAAGACAGCCTCACAGTAGCTCCAGAGACCAGCCATTGTAAGAGCATCAAACACACACACACACATGCATAAAGCGAGCAGGCGAGAGAGAAATGCTGGGAGACACAGAGAGACAGAAACCTCTTTAGTTCAGAGTTAGTGTTTCTTGGTTGATTAAAGAACTGAAAGAACACAAGGAGGTTTTTTTAATTTGGGCTTTTCTTTTGTTTCACTTTCTTCCTGCTGGTTCGAAAGGGGAAATTGGTTAATTCACTTCTTCCCTTTTTTTTGGAAATAGTGTAATTTTTTCTATTGCTTTAGTCATTTTTCTTCACATGCTTCACAGTCACAGACAATAAGGATACAATAAGGAGGTAAGACTCAATTATTGGCTTCTTCTGGATAAAATACTGGGCACAAAAGATAGGATTTGTGTAACAATGTTTGTAACGGAGCTAATTAGCATCCCTATGCACAGTTGAACAGAGAAAAGTCTGAGAGTACTGTATGTTCTAGTTGCCAGGGCACCTGCTCATTGGCTCAGTGTAATTCTAAGCTGTTAAGGTTTTCAGTGTAAAGACAGCACACCAGACAGATGTACTGTCAGACAGGAGGAGAATTCTTAATGAACCAATCCAGCAGGTATTGAATTCTGACAGTTGAACTAAAGTGACAGTCTTACCACTGTGAACAGGCTTTGAGAAAGGTCAATTCTGAAATGACATTTACATGTTCTGAAATGAAGCACTTACAGCATGTTAAGAGTTTGTTTGATTTAACTTTTTTGTAGTTGTTAGATAGAGATACATGATCATGATCACGCAAAAACTATTAAGAAGAAGAAATTGGAATCTGTAAGTGTGTGCAAATTGGTTCAGATATTAATTTTAAAAACCCTGAATCTAGTGGATTTACATGTGGTTTCAAAGGGGTGTAGGCTCTTTTCTGCCGCTGTATCGTAACAAGCAGGATGAGAAGCCTGTAAGTAACACCAATGTGTAACTGATAAACATCATGTGGCCTTTGCAGTAGAGACTTTATAAGTATAATGGGACTGCTGCCTTGGCAGATGTATGCACTCAGAGTGCAATTCTTGTTCTATAAATATGTGAAAAAAAAAATAATTGGAAAACATACTGATGACTCGGCTACAGTCTTTTTGAGGGTTTTCTTGGCGATCCAGAAAAAGTTAACAGCAGACACAATGTCCTGATCTATAAATGTGTAAAGTATGTTCTAAGATCAGCACAGTATGAGTGATTCTTCTATTCATGACACATTTTTTATCTACATTTATAGATTTTTTAGGACGCCTGTCTAATCTCTTCTGTCCGTCTTATCCTTCCAAAGCTCCAACAAGGATTGCAAGATGAACAGCACCCTGTCGAACACCTCCGTCAAATGTGTCCGAGACACCAGCATAACAGCAGTGGTGTTCCCCTGTTTGTACAGCATCCTCTTCATAGTTGCTCTGATACTGAATTCCCTGGCTGCATGGATTTTCTTCAGCATCCCCAGCACCTCAACATTTGTGGTCTTTCTAAAAAATGTGGTAAGACGTGACGGCTTTTTGAAATCTAGCTGTTGTTCTAAAGTGAGACAAAATAATAAAAATAAACTTGTGATCATTTAACAGGTGGCAGCTGACTTGCTGATGACTCTGACCATCCCTCTGAGAGTCTTAAGTGACGCGGGCGTGGGCTCCTGGCGTCTGCGCGCCTTCCACTGCCGATACTCTGCGGTTCTCTTCTACATCACCATGTACATCAGCATCCTCCTGCTGGGTCTGATCAGCCTGGACCGCTACCTGAAAATAGTCCGGCCCTTTGGGAAAAGTGCTCTGCAGCGGGTCCGAGTTGGTCAGGTGCTGAGTGCTGCCGTCTGGGTGGTGATGTTGTCTTTGGCACTGCCCAATGTTATTCTCAGTGACAAACCACCACGGGTCTCTGGAGGCAAACTGAAGTGCACATCCATGAAGAGCGATGCAGGGCTGATGTGGCACGAAGGATTCAACTACTTCTGTCAGGTAATTGCAAGGAGCTAATAATCTTTGTTGTTCTTCACCGTTTCCAGACTAGGCAAAGTTATGCTATATAGTAATATCTAAATTTCTACTGTACAGACATGAGAGTGGTCTCAATCTTCTCTTCTAACTCCCATCAAGAAAGTATATAAGCATATTATGAAAATCTTTGACGATTGCACAAATGGTCAAGAATAAACAGTTAATTATCAACTACACAACTATTAACATGTTAATACAACTGACCTTCAAATTGCTGAAGTACAAAAGATGGAAATTAGCTGTGAGAAAAGCCATGAGAAGTCTCTGCCTTGCCTGAAGTTTTTTTGTTGTATGTTTGCAGGTGGTTTTTTGGGGTACTCTGGCCTTGATGGTGTTTTGCTACACATTCATCAGCAAGAAGGTTTATGAGTCATACAAAGCCTCAAAGAGCAGATGTCAGGCAGCCCGACGCAGAACCAAAGCAAAAGTCTTTGTGGTGGTGGCGGTGTTTTTCATCTGCTTCGCCCCCTTCCACTTCGCCCGAGTTCCCTACACTCTGACCCAAACCCGCGACAAGATGAGCCACTGCCAAGCACTCTACATTGCCAAGGAAACCACCTTGTGGCTGTCAGCCACCAATGTATTTCTGGATCCGCTTATTTATGTGTTCCTGTGCAAGGTATTTAGGAAAAGACTGACCGCTACGCTCTGTCTTAAGCCTTTCAACAAAGGTGCCACGGAATCTCCAACGGCAACATCAACTCAGATGGAAATGTCACAGCTGGGCAACAATAGCAAAGTGTCAAGTAATGGGATGTCACAGTAAAACAATGGACAGTGGACAATGGAACACAACTGTTATGGTCTAGGAAAGATGGGACATGTGTTACTTTACTTGTAAATAGCAATTTATTTTGAAAAAAAAGGTTGTATAAATTTAACGCAGTGTGACCAAAACCTGTTAAATTTTAAAACTGTGGGGAGTTGGGCAATCAATGATGACGTTTTATTCCAGTAATGGCTGTTTTGAATACTTTGCTAACCAAGCACATCCGCCACTTGTTTGCTAAGTCATTTCCTTAATTGTGCTTATTGTTATTTTCCACTTCCTACTCTCTAATCTTGCTCAAACTGCACTTTCCCCTCCCAGAACTTTGGCCAAAGGGTGAACATGTTGACAGCTCATATTCTCCAATGATTATACAGCAAGCAAAATGTTACCAGGGACTGAATGATAACAAGATGAGCAGAAAAGACGACAATAGCTGCATGCTTACAGCTGTAGGCTTACCTTCTGTCCAATAAATACATATATACCTATATTAATAATAAAATAATATTTTTCAGACTACAATTACACGTTGTCCAGTCTTTATACTGATAATCTCAATAATGATTATAACAGAGTAACAGGTCAAAGCGTTAAATAGGCCAAATGTTGTAAGAATAGGCCACAACAAATATAGGCCCAATTACAATATGTATATGTCGTTTGAAATTAGATCAAGAGAGTAAAGGTTTCTCAAACTTGAGATGGCTCACAAACAGGTGGTGACATTTTATTTTGTGTGGTGGGAAAATTATTGTATGCATACCAAGGTTTCGAATTTAGAGCTATTCGTAGTGACTTCCCTTTTATGATTCACTCACTAGATAACTCTGCTTACGATCTTATTTGAGCAGACGAGCAACAGGAACTAGTCATCGCTCTGCAACGCCAGGACAAAAAGCGCCCATACACAAAAATAACTAGAACATAGATAAAATCATTGGACGAAATTGCCGTTGTGTCTGATTAATTTCTGAATTAAATAAGACGAGAGAAAGTATATAGAACTGGAATAAATTGACTTTTTCCAACGCGGCACAGCTGAAGATGGGTTTCACGCCATTCACAGACTGGTTCTGCAGGATTAATGTCACCTCCCACCTGATTTACAATCATGTCTGCATGTGGCTCTGATTAATGTAATAATGAAATATGGTTTTCCTCCAACCCACCCACTGTCAGCTACAACAGAGGCTGATGTTTGGGCAGGAAATTAATGAGCTAGAGAGCAGTTGGAGCAGAGACTGCAGCCAGGGGAGGGACCGTTCGTCACCCTCAGATTAAATCCCCTGACAGATGACCCTGCAGTATTGAATTATGAGAAATTCTAAATGACATTCATGGGAATTAAATAAACAGAGGAGATAGCGTTGCTTAGCAGTATGCATGGACACAGGTTGGGGACAGAACAGAGGCAAATTAATAGGGTGCAGGTAGAAGGTAGGGGCTGACAGTTTCACATTGGATGCGTGTGGAGGACTTGATGAAACACAGTGGTACAGCTTACGTGTCAGAGAAGCCTGTCAAGTCTACATGTCAGTGATGCCAATCAGCAGAGGTTTATGAACTGTTTTATGCCGAGACGCTGCAGAGAGGTGGCTTTTGGGCGGCTTATTAGAACTGTAGACTTAAGCTGTAGGACAAAAGAGCCATTTTCAATTTTTCACTGAGTGAAACTAGTATAAGCATGAGGCGGTTGTATGCCTCCACCAACCAATCACCTCGCAGCTTAAATTCATATCTGTCCAGACCCACGTTATATATGCAATGCTGAACTTGAAGGAATTTAATATAATATGTAAGGGTTATTTTTTTATATTTTCTTCGCAGAATGAAAGTAATCACTCTGTTGAAAGGTATAAATCCAAGGTTACAACTTTTTTCCCCAAAATTACAACGGTGGATGTTGACCTTTGGTGTAAAATATTTCAGAACAAAAAAATTCCCTAGAAGATATCAGTTCTAAAAAAAAATATTCCTATTATTAATATAAACTTATGAGTTCTCGGGACTATCACAGCAACCTTGACATTTGACCACCAAATTCTAATCACCTCATATTTGAGTCCAAGTGGACACTGATGATCAACCCCTCAAACTAATGTGAAGGACATTGACTTTTCAATAACCAAAATCAAACGATATGTAAGAGTCTAAGTAAATTTTGTCCCAAATTTGAAAAAAAAGACAGACTGGCAGACAAGACACTATGCCTTTGTCTATGGCTGAAAATAAAGTTGAGAGTAAAAACCTAATGCCGTAAAAGAACAACTGTCATGCAACAGTAACGTCCAAGTCATTTAAATTACTTAAATGTCAACACCTCTAAGACACTTATTCAGGTTATTTATCCTACTTAACCCCGAGAAATAGAGCGTAACAGTTACTGCCCACTTTTGGATCAGCTACGGTTTCACCAGCAATTTTCCACACCTTTTCAAGCACGTTACCATGCCAACCAGCCACAGGATGAAAGAATTAGAAAATGGAAAAAGACACAAGGTACAAGACTGAGGATATAATTACATAAGAATGAAGGAACAACTCATCCCACAAACCATTGTGACCAATCCATTTCCCATGTCTTCAACTGGCTCCTTCTTGAATTAAACTTTGTTGTGGTGATTCTCTTCCTCTTATTCCATCGTAGCCAAAAGTTTTTCGCGGTTGCAGACACGCTAACACCTGGCTCCACCAATCAGAGACGTCGCTGGTACACCTGAGGATTGTGGGTAGTGTAGTATTTGGCGTTGACACCGCGAATAGAACAAGTTTGTCTGAAAACCAGAGGTGTAAAAAGTACTGAAATATTGTACTCAAGCAAAAGTACCTTTACTTTGATGAAATTTTACTTAAGTACAAGTAAAAGTACCCATCTAAAAATCTACTCAAGTAAAAGTAAAAAGAAGTTCATTTAAAATGTACTTTAAGTAAAAGTTACTTAGTTGCTTCCAACAACTTGATGGGGGCCGCTCCTATACAGTGCAAAAAAGGACAAGGGGTCATAAATCCAATCCAAAAACAGTTATTTTTAATTAAAGGAGAATCTTTACAAATATAAGTGCAATGACATTTAACATGTCAAACATTAAACATTTAACATGTCAACACAACATTTAAGAACTTTTTGGAGGACATGTCAAGACATGAACCACATGACAGCTAAAATAAAAAGTTAAAATGCCGCTGTCCCACTGTATATTTAAACTTTTGGTTAAACTTTGGGACCACCTTGAGAGCACTGGTCTACAAACATCTTGTTGAGTTTGAGCATTGTATAGCTGTTGCCTCTTTTGCGTTTGAAGGCAAACTGCCTGCTGAGATATGGCCACGGGTTTTCTTCATCTGCTTTAATCTCAACTGGCGGAAGTTGCTTCTGCTTGTTGGTCGTCCGCAATATCATCCTTCTCTAGCTCTCGTGACTCGGCACCAGCGGGCTTGCATCGACTCCATCATCCACTCTGTAACGGCCCCCCGCTTCTCCACACAAACGCTGAGTCTCTTCAACTGATGTACACGGTTCTTTATTCTTGCATCTGGCTTGCCGTAGTAGCACCGTAAAACTGTAATAACAGTTACAAGTTACAAAAGCTTTTAATCATTAAAACCAAACACTAACGTTTAAAATACAACGAACAAACAAATCGCCACGTGAGACACATCTGACTGTTAACGTGACATAGCGACTCCCTTCCGCTCTACCCGCAGCAAAGTAAATGGGACCAGCTTCCTTTCCTCGTTCCGCTTTGCGAGGGGTGTTAAGTTATCGTGGTTTGGATGGTTCTTAGGTCCGAGAAGTGCCGCACAGCTGGCGTCCGGTCTGGTTTCCGCTTCTTTGCCGCGCCGGGCTGTACGGCCGGTATTTTATTGCAGTGGGGCGGAACGGAACGAGGGATCTGGTGTGTCGAAGAAAACTGTCCGCTCCTTTGCTGCAGGTATTAATGCGAGGGGAGTCGCTACGTGTAAAGACAATAACAATAATAAAACTGAAAATACCCCAAGACCTAGCTGAACGTAACAACAAAATAAACCGAACCCAAAATAGCAGAATAAACAGTATGCAGAAAGTGGCAGGTGTAGCAGCCAGTTACACTCCCACCAAATCCTGATATAAACAATTCACCAATAGTACTATACAGGATTTCTAGGTTATCTAATTGCCCTTTACATTTATATCTCTAGGGTAGTTGTACGTGTGATATATTCTATGTGCAGGATGTTTATACTATTTGCCCTCGAGGAGGAGCACCAATTTCTGGACAGGTCTCTCGACCACTGAGGGTTTGGATGAAAGACCTTGCCCTTTCATTGCTTTCTGCCCTCCTGTTTGAACCTTGACCCGACGAACGAGGCCGTCGCTGTCTGGAATTGCTTCAACCACTCGTGCTAGTAGCCATTGATTCCTTGGGAGGTTATCGTCTCTGATGATGACTATATCATCTACTTTCAGGTTACATCGTGGTACATGCCATTTCTGACGCTTACGGATGTTCCACAGATACTCCTTTTTCCACCGACTCCAAAACTGTTCAACCAAATACTGGACTCTTCGCCACCTCTTTGCTGCATACAGATCCTCCTTAACAAACTTCCCAGGAGGTGGCAAGGGGACTTTGGACTTCATCATGATGAGGTGGTTGGGAGTCAATGGCTCTAGCGCCTTGGGATCGTTGATTCCATCCACGGTAAGGGGGCGACTGTTAACGATGGCCATAGCTTCATAGAACAAGGTCCTGAGGGAAGCATCGTCGATTCGGCCAGCGCATTGTGCAAGGGTAGCGTTCAGCACACTCCTAATAGTCCGGATTTGGCGCTCCCACACACCACCTGCATGACTTGCAGAGGGGGCAGTAAAGATGAATTCACATTGGTTTTCAGCTAGGAAGAGTTCTATTTGTTTAGTGTCGGATTGTTTAAAAGCTCCTCTCAACTCGTTCCTAGCGCCGACAAAGTTGGTACCTTGATCACAATGAAGTTGTCGGACGGCTCCTCTGATACTGATGAAGCACCTAAAGGCATTTATGAATGCATCGGTAGATAGGTCTTCCAGCATTTCAACATGGACGGCTCTGGAAGAAAGGCATGTGAATATTAGACCATATCTTTTATACTCCTTGCGAGCCTTCTTGACAAGGAATGGGCCAAAGCAATCCATTCCGCTATATACAAAGGGGTCTGAAATTTCAACTCGCTCTTTGGGAAGTTCAGCCATTCGTTGCTCCTCTGTAGGTGTTCGAAGTTTCCTACATCGCACACAACCATGAATCAGCCGGGCCACTAGCTTGCTCCCCCCAATAACCCAAAATCCATTTGCTCTGAGTTCCATTTGAGTCTGGCTACGGCCCTGATGGCAGGTCTTAATATGGAAATGAGCCAAAATCAGCGCAGTGATACAACTCTCCTTTGGTAGGATTATTGGGTGTTTTAGCTCTCGACTAAGAGAAGACTGCTTCAATCTTCCACCAACACAAATAACTCCATCATGTAGGATTGGGTCGAGGGGAAAGAGATAACTTGAACTTAAAATACTCTGACCCTTTAGGAGCATTTCTAACTCTTTAACAAAGGCTTGTTGTTGAACAAGTTTGATTATGACTTGAGCAGCTCTTTCTCGTTCTTCGATAGTCACAAGCTCACTGTGTTCTCCTTTTAATCCGAGCTTCTTAATCCTTGCGACCACTTTGAGAAGTTTTGTCCAAGAAGAAATCTGACCTATTTGATGAAGGATGTCTGAGCAGTCAACCTTGGTTACAAAAACAAAAACTGTCTTAACTTCTGGGTCACCAACGAGTAGTTCAGTTAACGGATGTACCTCTTGCTCCCATAGAAACTTGGGTCCTGGGATCCAATTTGAGGTCAGAATTTGTGTTGCATGGAGCCCTCTTGATGCATGATCGGCTGGGTTATTTGAGGTGTCAACGTAATGCCACTGGCTGGGATCGGTATTTTCCCTTATCAGCTGGACACGGTTTGCAACAAAGACATGAAACCTACGTGCATCATTGTTAATGTAGCCCAGCACCACCTGGGAATCTGTCCAGAAGAACTGCTCATCAATTTTAATGTCTAGCACGTGTTTCAGCATGACGCTTAGTTTGGCTGCCACTACAGCCGCTGAGAGTTCTAGCCTTGGGATGCTTGTCACCTTTGTTGGTGCAACTCTTGCTTTGGCCATTGCGAGGGTGCAATGCACTCTACCTTGGTCATCCTTGTACCTGAGGTAAGAGCAGGCCCCGTATCCCTTGCTGCTGGCATCAGAGAAGTGATGTAGTTCTGTTCTGATTATGTTGCCAAAATCTAGTGGGTGGTAACATCTTGGAATGGCAACATCCTTTAACCTCAGAAGGCCGACCTTCCACTCCTCCCACCGTGATGTCACATCTTCAGACAAGGGGTCATCCCATCCAAAGCCTCTGCGACATAGGTCTTGCAGTATACACTTTCCGTTAAGGGCAAAGGGGGCGATGAACCCAAGTGGATCATAAAGAGCAGCTACAACTGATAATATACCTCGGCGAGTTGAGGGATGGTCTTTCAATCTGATATTAAAGCTCAGAGTGTCTTTTTCTATTGCCCACTGAATACCAAGTGCATGTTCCGTCGGAATAACGCCCATCTTCAACTCAAAGGGTTCGATGGTTGGTGCTCTTTCTGAGGGTTTCACACATTCCAGGACCTCCTTTCTATTTGAGTTGAACTTGTGAAGGCGTAGCCCTCCAATGTTGCACAATTCCTGCGCCTCAACGACCAGTTTCTTAGCTTCCTGAACTGATGCAACGCTGGCTAGCCCGTCGTCGACGTAAAAGTTTTTCTCGATGAAAGCCGATGCTGCTGGATGGTCGATTGCGTGTTGCCGTGCCAGATACTTTAACCCAAAGTTAGCGCATCCTGGAGATGAAGCTGCTCCAAAAAGATGGACGGCCATCCTATACTCCTGTGGTTCCTTTTCCAGATCTCCATTTTCCCACCAAAGGAACCGTAGATAATTACGACATCCAGGACTGATGAAGAATTGGTGGAACATTTTTTCGATGTCGCAGATGATGGCTACGGCATCCTTCCTGAAACGACAAAGAACTCCTACGAGGGAGTTGATTAAGTCAGGTCAAGTTAATAGGGTGTCATTCAAGGAGATGCCACGGAATTTAGCCGAGCAGTCAAATACAACTCTTAGTTTCTCAGGTTTTTTGGGGTGGTAAACGGCATGATGAGGGAGGTACCAAGTGATCTCACCTTCGGTTGAACTGGGTGCTGGTTCTGCATCCCCTCTCTTAATGATTTCTTCCATGAATGTTTTGTAGTGGTCATGATATTTTTCATTAGCCTTTAACTTCTTCTTCAAACACTGAAGACGAACAGTAGCTAATTTCTTGTTGTTCGGTAGCAAAGGTGGACTGACACTCTTGAAGGGGAGAGGCATTTCGAAGTGTCTGTCCTCTTTCTGCTTGATGTGTTTACTGAGAAACTGTAGGAACTGAACATCCTCCTGAGATACATACTTGTCCTCATCGACCCTTTCATTGAAGTCTAACTCCAGGGCTTTCAAAACATCACTGACTAATGGGGTAGGAATTTCTTTAACAGCAACCCTGTGAACGAAGCTCTGACTTCCCTGTCTGTCTAGATGAGGATTTGCTGAACCTATGAGGCTCCAGCCGAGCTCGGTTCTCTGTGCAAAGGGTTCGTTGTCTTTGCCTATGACTGCTTCGAGTGGGGCTAGTGCTAACGGAGAATCATAACCAATTAGCAGTCCTACTTCCCAATCTTGGAGCGGTGGCAACATGTCGGCTAGATGTCTTAGATGAGGCCACGTTTGTGCCGTTTCTCTTGTTGGTATATACGACTTCTCCACTGGAATAAAACTACGAGTGTAGGCTTGCTTCACGTGGATATGTTTATCAGAATTGAGGCCTCGAACTCGTAGACCGCGGATACTCGTACTTTCCAAGATGGTGTCGACAGCTGTCATCGTGCTGAGTTTCAGCTTCACTGGTTGCGAGTCCACATCCAGGTCTTGAAGCAAGTCTTCTAGGATGAATGTTGAATCACTCTGTGTATCGAGTAATGCATAGGTGAGAACTTCTTTTTGTGGCTCCTTTACCGACGACACCAGGACTGGGACTATGCTAGAGGTAGCGAGGGCACGTTGAGTGGATGCGTAGGACGTGACTTTGAGAACCTCTTTACTCGGGCCATCGTCTGTTAGGGCAGAGCCGTTTCTTGTCGCGTCCCCTGGTCCTTTCATCCACTCCTCATGCAGGCAAGTGGGATGCCTACGACCACAGGTATTACATGCATGTCGCCCTTTACAGTCTTTAGTGATGTGTCCCTTTCTTAGGCAACCAAAACAGAGGCGATTCTCGTGGATGAATGCCTTTTTGTCTTCCATAGATTTCGCCGCGAAAGAAGGGCACCTGACGATGCCATGCGTTTCGTCTTTGCAGACCACACATGGGGGTCTTCCCCTATAATTGGCCGTTTCAGGTGCATCTCGGGTGGCGTACTTTAATTGGGCAGTTGTATTGAGGGATCTGGCTCCCTTCTCGACTGTGGGTTTAAAGTTCATGAGGTGTGGGGAGGTGATAGGATTGCAAGATATCCGGGCTTCTTTGTTCAGGAACGCTGTGAAACTTTTGAAATCCGGGTAATCCCCCGATTTAAACAGGTTATCGTCGACGATTCGGCTCCACTTTCGTACGATCCATTCAGGTAGTTTTTGAAGTAGCTTGTGGTTTTCTTCGCAATCGTTCAAGATGGTCAAGCCTTTAACGTGTGGGATTGCCTCTGCACAGCCTTGGAGAAAGTCTGTAAAATCTCTCAATGCTAGAGGATCGGTCGCGCTGATTTTGGGCCATCTGGCGAGCTTGTCTCTTAAGGCCTTTTGAACGAGGAATGGGTTTCCGTATCTCTCATGTAGGACCTTCCAGGCGCCTGTATATGCGTCCTCCGAGTTCCTGTAGAAGAACCCTTCCACCGCTTTGCGGGCTTCTCCGACGAGGTAGATCTTTAGGTAAAACATCTTCTCGCTTGGTGAGAGAGGTTTCTGATCGATAAGCGTTGTAAAAGAAATCTTCCAATCAGTGAACTTCATAGGATCGCCATTAAATGTTTCTGGCTCAGGTACAGGCAAGCGATTTATGCTGAGTGAGCTTGCTATTGCTTGGGCCAGAGAGACGGTCTCTTCGGATGTAGTTGCTCTCAGAGGTGCTCGTTGAGGTTGGAATGATGACGCATTTGGATTCAGCTGAGCTTCGTATTCAGTCACCTTGTGAGCAGCGTCCGATTCATAGTTCATCCCACTTTGGCAGTCATCTTCAAAACTGTTATAGGCTCTTACTCTAGCAGCTGCTACCAGGACTTCCTTCTCTGCCTTCAGCTGCTGCAGGTTTGTTCTTTCCTCTTTTAGGTTGGATTGTCTCTCCGTCCTTTTACGCTCCACTTCAGTCAACATGGCCGCTTCTTCGAGTTTCCATTCGCTTTCCAGTGTTCTGAGCTTGGATTGCTGGGTTAGAATGTCTTTTGTCGCTTTTACCTCTTCTTGCTTGGCTGCGAGTTCTGCTGCTGCGTCTTGTCGTTTGCTAGAGCTTGTGGAAATTGCAATTGATTGGTCTGAGTTCCGTGATGTTTCTGAAAATGCGGTTTCAGTATTGGTAAGTCCAAAGCTGGAGACATGCTCTTCCTTACTCAGCACTATTCTCACTCTCTCCTTCTCAATTCGTTCGTTATAGTTGCTATCGATGATGTCTCTGCGATTACTCACAAGTGCAAGGATTTCTTCGGTCAGAGCAGAGCAGGTGTCCATTTTGCCAACGATATCTGAAGTGGAGGTTTGGTTGCGTACGAGTGGCTCATAGTGATGATGCACCGCGTCACGTTTTGTGGTAATGTTGTGTTGGATTTTGTCGAGGTCATCTGGAGAGCAGTAGTTTTTTAATTCAGTCCGAATTTCTCTTGCTGACAATTTCCAGGACTCATAGGACTTATAAAAGGTCTTTTTGTGCTTTAGGCAAGTCTCTTTGTGCATTTCTTGGACCTTATCTGGTATTTTTCTTTGCCGTGAGTCTGGTCTGTCTTGATGTATGGGAACTGATTTACTCTTTGCTGCTGCTTCGAGTGACATTTTATTTTACTTGCGTTGCTAATTTGACTATCAGGCCTTAATCTTTAGGTGTAATATACAGTATGCCTGAATAGAAACTCTACAAGTGGTCGCTCTAATTTGGTAACTGCTGTTTCTTTAACCAGACATTTACACAACAATTGAATAATGTATATTCAGTAATAGTTTCAGTACAAAACAGATGCAACATAAATATTATAAGCAAAGAGAAAGGTTTGGTTGCGTACAAACAAAAGAGGATGCGCTATAAATATGCTTAGCAGGCTATCCTAGGCAATTTAAACAGTGTTTACGCTCCTCCTTTACAAACAATAAATAATGTTGCAACATGACACATATTTACCATTGGTTGTTATAATCATCATCATTATTATTTCGTGATTAGTTTTGACACAGCAGGAAAGTCCACAACATTTTTCTATTTACATGTGAAAGGCTTCATTCAACTTCCATATACATGTCTCTCAGAGCGTCTATAGTGCGTGCACTGTGATGCGCTATCCGGTCTTGTCTGACTGTCGATGTGTAAGTTTTGTGTCTTCGGGTGAAGACACGAGTTGGAAGACGTTTGGGTGTAGCCTCGAGTTTTACTGTAACGGCCCCCCGCTTCTCCACACAAACGCTGAGTCTCTTCAACTGATGTACACGGTTCTTTATTCTTGCATCTGGCTTGCCGTAGTAGCACCGTAAAACTGTAATAACAGTTACAAGTTACAAAAGCTTTTAATCATTAAAACCAAACACTAACGTTTAAAATACAACGAACAAACAAATCGCCACGTGAGACACATCTGACTGTTTACGTGACATAGCGACTCCCTTCCGCTCTACCCGCAGCAAAGTAAATGGGACCAGCTTCCTTACCTCGTTCCGCTTTGCGAGGGGTGTTAAGTTATCGTGGTTTGGATGGTTCTTAGGTCCGAGAAGTGCCGCACAGCTGGCGTCCAGTCTGGTTTCCGCTCCTTTGCCGCGCCGGGCTGTACGGCCGGTATTTTATTGCAGTGGGGCGGAACGGAACGAGGGATCTGGTGTGTCGAAGAAAACTGTCCGCTCCTTTGCTGCAGGTATTAATGCGAGGGGAGTCGCTACGTGTAAAGACAATAACAATAATAAAACTGAAAATACCCCAAGACCTAGCTGAACGTAACAACAAAATAAACTGAACCCAAAATAGCAGAATAAACAGTATGCAGAAAGTGGCAGGTGTAGCAGCCAGTTACACACTCTATGCAGCATCTACCACCGGTGTTGTGCAAGTTCACACCTCTCATGAACTAGTTCATACAAGTAAACATGAACTAGTTCACGTTCATAGTTCACAATTTAAATTCTGAGCTAGTTCATAGTTCAGTTAATTTCATAGTTTTAAGGTGGAAAATGAAAGACAACTTGTTTTTTAAAGAAAACTTTATCCATCACTACCCCTTGCTTTAAACTGTACTTCATATGTATCAATTACTATATATATATATTATATATATATAATAAATGTTTTTTTTTTTTTTTTGTTGTATTATTGCTAATTTTCCCTGTTTATTTATTCATAGCCTACCCTGCAAACAAAAGGCACAACAAATCAAAGTTTTGATACATTTATTTTGAAATGGTTTCTTTTATTTTGAAAATGCACTTTGAAAAGATCGATACTGGCATGTGTGCCACGCTGTTGGAATGAACGCGTTCTTTTGAACTCGTTCATGCACAACACTGTCTGCCACTGCAGTGAGAATTGCCTTGCGCCTTGAACTATGTTTTTTTTTTTACTCAGTAACGGATGTAATTTCCATTGTAGCGAAGTACAATACTTCAGTCAAAATCTACTTAAGTAAAAGTAGAATTACCCATTTCAAAAACTACTCAAAACATTACAAAGTACACAAAAAACTACTCAATTACAGTAACGTGGAAAATGTAATTTGTTACTTTACACCTCTGCTGAAAACGAAGTTGATATAATGTGGGAGCATTATAGTGATTTAAACAGGAGAATAAAACATGGTGTAAAAATCTCGTAGCGTAGATGCTTACAACAATATGGCTGATAATTAAAATGTCTATTCAGAAATTAAATGGGATTTTTTTGACTTACGGAACCAAACTGCCTGAACAAGTCAAGTTTGAACGCATCCCGCCAAACCGGAATAACTCGCCTTGATCTTAAACGTCCCATTCTGCCGGCATCACCTGAACGCAGCACAGCGCCACGTGACACCGCTGTTGGGTCACATGATCGATTCCCTTCTCCTGCTGAACAACTTCTCTTTCCTCCACTGCTCCCACACACACACGAACATGGCGGACATCGAGGAGCGGCGGAGCCTGCTGGGAGCAGAGGCGGAGGACGGCTCTCCCTCCGCCGGGTCACCGGCCACCAGGAGCCCGCTGCCCGCGATCCTTGACCCCGCTCACCTGCTGCACCGGGTGGTCGTGCTGGGCTTCATGTGCTTCCTGGGATTCGGTGAGAGCAGATCACAGCCCTGACTTCCCCCTAACAGCTGCTCCTTTACTTTCCTTTAATTCAATAAGTTACAAAGGGCTTCAGAGAAATGTTGTGGTGGTTGCCCCCCCCCCCCCCCCCTCATGTCACGTTACAGACTTGTTGTTGTGCTATGTCTGTTGTTGTGTTATGTCTGTTGTTGTTATGTCTGTTGTTGTGTTGCAGGAAGCTACTTCTGTTATGACAACCCTGCTGCTCTTCAGACTCAAGTCCTTAAGGTAGTTCAACCTTTTCAGTTAAACCAGGACATGACCATGAATAAAAACTGATATTGTTCTTTATTTTATTTCACATGAAGGAAAGATCAGACAAGGGCTGGGCTGTAAAAGAATAATAATCACACTGGCCTCTCCCCCCTATTAGGAACATGTGAAAAGTTCAGTTTAATATTGACACATTTCAGGGGGAATAGATAGTTGGTTTTAATGTTCTATAATATATTTTTGTCATTCTCTGCCTGTACAGAAGAAATACCAAAAAACCTCAAAACTTAAATGACCTACTGATGTGAAAAGTATTATCTTGACAACTTTTAGTCTCCTTTAAATCAAAGTTCAAAATGTACTTTTATCGACCGCTTTACCTGATGTTACCTAGTTGTACTTTTTATTTATTGGGAGCTCATATACATTTTTATTTATTTGTTACATGTGTTTTTTTTCATTTGTGAAGCACTTTGTAACTGTGATTTGAGAAGTGTTTCATAAAACAGAAATTGTTATTAATACTGTTAATATTATGATCGTTGTATTAGTATTGTCTATAAGACCACGCCCTAGACATCTGTATTCAGGAAAGCATCATTACAATTTGTCTCATAAACCGACCAGTACGGCCATATTCCCACACCCAACTCGAGGACTTCAGTCCACAGACTATAACCTGAGTTTCACATCAACATTTTACTGGTGAAAACCGCTGAAGTCATCACTGACACTCTGACATGTTTCCTCCCTGACCGAACCAGGATCTGAATCTGAACACTGCAGAGTTCATGCAGCTGTACGCCTGGTACTCCTGGCCCAACGTCATCCTCTGCTTCTTCGGGGGCTTCCTGCTCGACAGGGTCTTCGGCATCAGGTACAAACAGGTGTTGAGTTCAGGAGGTATAACCACCAGAAGTGAAAGTGAAAGGATGGAGTATTTTTTTTATCTTCTTTGTTTTGTGTTTTACAGGCTGGGAACCATCATCTTTTCCCTCTTTGTCTGTGTTGGACAGGTACTTTTACTCTGAGATCTGAAGATAAAATATAATATAACCAATATTTATTCATTTAAAATGATCTTATTTTATAGGGATGAAAGGATGCATACATTGGATGACATGCAATTGTTTTCTTTTCCCACTTCTACACAGGTAATATTTGCTACTGGAGCTTTGCTGAACCGTTACTGGTTGATGGAATGTGGACGTTTTGTATTTGGGTAAAAAAACAACTACTACACATTCTTTCACAATCTCCCAAAAAACTCACTAGTGAACCTGACCCTGCACTGACTGTTTAAATCTGAGCCCAGTGTGTTTCTACTTAGTCACGGACTTTCAACGCTGTAAAGTCTGAGGCTCATGTTGCACTCGGGTTCTCACGTAACTAACACCCCTCTCCCTCCGTGTTTCTCTTTTGCTGGGTAGTATCGGAGGAGAGTCCTTGGCTGTGGCCCAGAACACGTACGCAGTCAATTGGTTCAAAGGGAAGGAGCTTAACCTGGTGTTCGGCCTTCAGCTGAGCATGGCTCGACTGGTAAGGACGCTGCCACTGGAACGTGCTTTCCAACACACAGCCCATGTTATTGATGCGGTGCATTTTAAGCCCATTCACTTCCCTCTCCACTCGTCTCAAGGGCAGCACAGTGAACATGAACATCATGGGCTGGGTGTACAGCAGAGTCGCAGACCTGGTGGGCTCGCCTGGATACACCGCACTGGGCGGTTCACTCATGATAGGTAAATATTAGTATGCTCTAGCTGGGACTGTGGGAGGGTTGAACATCGAGACTCGGCTTTTGCTCTGTCTGTGCTGAAGATATTAGATCCCGTCTCTGTTACTAATGATCTCAGATTGCGCAGCAAACAGAGGCAAAGAGAATGAAGAAGTAAAAGTGCTGCTGCCTGCTACAGATGAGTCACAGGCGTTAGGAGAAGTGTCAATTCTCTTAATTTTCTCTATCTACTTCTGAACTGATCTAAACGTGCTTCCACCGTGTATTCTGGGGGTTTCACTTATGATCTCTCTCCACTTCTACTGTAAATGTAAGTGTAATCTGATCAGAATTCATTTGAACTACAGAAACCAATGGCAGTCATCATGTATCCCAGTTCCCAATATATGACTGAAACCTACATTTCCTTGTCTCCTCCATTTGTATTTATGTCTGTTTCTGTCTTTAGCTGGTGTAACCTGCCTGTTTTCACTGGGCTGTGCCCTGGTGTTGGGGTTCCTCGACAGAAGAGCAGAGAGGATACTCAACAAGGAACAAGGGAAATCAGGTAACGTATTCTTTGAATGTCTTCTCTTTTTTTCTGTTACTTCCCCTCAACCTTTTTTAAAACCTAGAACATCTTTGTGAGACAAGCCACTGTTTGTCGTTTACAGTTGTTGAAGTCAAATAACAGCCTCAAGCTAATCTTTGTGTCTTGAACATCAGGTGAAGTGATCCAGCTGACAGACGTGAAAGATTTCCCCTTCCCACTGTGGCTCATCTTCCTCATTTGTGTCTGCTACTACGTCGCCATTTTCCCCTTTATTGGACTTGGACAGTGAGTACTGGATCAGTGCCTTATCTCTAACATACACATAAGTAACCACCATAGACACGTCCATGTTTTTTCCAAATCACGTCTAAACAATCGAGAGAAATGGAATTGAACCTAAATATCAAGTGTTTGAATACTTATGCCAATAAATTTCAGTTTCAACTTTTTAATAAATTTGAATATGCTTTCTTAAATTATGGTTTAACCATTTCGTTCTGTTGAGAAGAGATTGAGGAAGTAGACATCTTCTGTGCCTTGACACCAAAAATATTGTGATACTATTACGGTCCTTATGTAAATTTAGTTACTACAAATGTGCTTTTGTGCCTGTAT
Organism: Limanda limanda; assembly: GCF_963576545.1. Taxonomy (NCBI): domain Eukaryota; kingdom Metazoa; phylum Chordata; class Actinopteri; order Pleuronectiformes; family Pleuronectidae; genus Limanda; species Limanda limanda. The sequence goes on along the minus strand of NC_083641.1, from coordinate 19,589,200 downwards.
ATTGTGTCTCTCTCTCTCTCTCTCTCTATATATATATATATCTATATATATATAGATATATATATATTCCCAATGCCACATCCATCTGAAGATTTAAAAAAACACTCAAAACTATTTTTTTGTGACTTGACCCAATGCAATCTGTCCCAAAACACCCCCACTTCAGTGAACCACCGTGTCTTCTTCTTTGTCCCCTTAAATATGTAAAGTGTCCTTGGGTCTCTTAAAAGACGCTATAGAAATTTAAGTTATTTTTATAATAATCTATATCATGATTATCAGCTCCTAAACAAGATATTGTTGTTAGATTGTGTGAAATGAAACCAATAGGATACATCTGTGTGAATAGATTAATGCTAATGTCTACGGAAAGATTTAACAGTGCAACCTCTCGATGCTGCGATGTCATCAGCCCACAGTCACAAGAGAGTGACGGGGGAGTCACACATGGAAAGAGGTTTGACAAATGGGTTTTCAGTGAAAGGAACCAATTGAAATGATCAAAGCCTGTATTTCCTGCACTGAAAGGCACACTCCAATCACTTAGCAACTCACATGTTTATCTTCCACAGAGGGTCAGTGCTTACAGAGCAAATAGTTGTTATGCAAATGTGGCAAAAAACTATGCATGTGAGACAGAGCGAGCGAGAGATAAAGAGAGAGAGAGAGCTAGTGGTGCACTTGTTTGGTTTCTGTTCCCTTTGAGGTCAAATCAACATCAAGTCTTAACATCCCAGTGCACCGTGAGCCCACCATCTCATTTGCTTTGTTTACAGGGTGTTCTTCATTGAAAAATTCGACTTCTCCCCGGCTGAAGCCAGAGCTGTCAACAGGTAAATCAGATCAGGTGTAATAGGCCCCGGAGACCTTAAGGCACTAACACTATTATAGTCTGCTCTTGCTGACGTATTCTGAATTTCCTCTGTGGGGTACACTTGGATACTTCCTGTGGAGCAGATTACATTAGATTTGCGAGCTGAGAAATCTTCAAGCCCCTGAATCTGGGAACAAAATAAAAGGAATGACATCAGGTTTGTAAAGACAGATTTTTGCAAAGGGGGTTGTTTCCAGGTTACTGTCATTAGACTCCAACTTACAGAATCACAGGCGGATTGTTATGGAGTATAGTTCCAAAGATCAATCGTCAGTGTGACAGTATGAGCTCAGTCTCTCCACTAGCTCTCTGTATATATACACGTCTTCAGCATCAGTGCAGTGGATGCGCTGTTCATTACTCCCTTCATTCCATTCTCTGTCTCTCTCAGTATTGTGTACATCATCTCAGCCCCTGCATCTCCGATTCTGGGCTTCATGGTGGATAAGACGGGGAAGAATGTGATTTGGGTAATAACTGCCGTGGCCGCCACACTCTGCGCTCATATGATGCTGGCCTTCACCTTCTGGAATCCATGGATCGCCATGGTAATGCCCCTGGAATTGAAACATAAATTTTGTTAGTTGAACAATGGTAAAATGGATTTAAGAAATTAATTGTGATGTCAGCAAATACTAGTAGGTACTGAGATTCTGGGTATGTAAGGTTTATTGTGTACAAGGTAGAATGAGGAATGGCAGTCATTGAGGATAGTTGAAGGTCCTTTATGCTCTGTATTTATTCCAAATTATTGCAGAATATTTGGCCTTGTGGTTACAAATGCTTAAATTTTTCTTCTCTACAGAAGCTTTAGTGTAACCTTCAGCCTTAGTTGGTAATGATACTAGAAGGTTACACATGTAGAAATAAAAAAAGCCCCTGAAGACTGAACTAACATCAGTGTTTATCTAAAACATTCAATTCTCACAACTAAATAAACTACAATCTACCTTTTATCTATGATTTATTAACAGTTAAAAGTTTGGTTAATCTGCTTCATCTGAACTCTGTGTGTGGTTTGATCAGATCTTTTGGTGTAAGCTAAATCCAGATTAGTGCACAGAAGTATGTCATAATCTTTTTTTTCTGATTAAACTCTGCCCACCTCAAACCAGTGACAGGAAATCTCAAATATTGAATGACCAAATCTGTTGAAAATACAACGATGAAGAAATATACACGAGAATAGACACAAGAAACCTCTGTCTCTACCAATCAATAGCAGGACATCATCATCTATTTCTTATATCGTTTTCTCATACAGTATATCAAGATGTGTTACAACTCACTAAGGGATTCTGTGCAGAGCCATGTAAAGTAATGTGAGAGCATGTGTTTGCTTCCTTGTGTTCCAGTCCCTGCTGGGTGTCTCCTACTCTTTACTGGCCTGTGCACTGTGGCCCATGGTGGCCTTTGTGGTGCCCGAGCATCAGCTGGGGACGGCCTACGGCTTGTATGTACCCTCGTTGACTCCCATACTATTCAGTATACTCTGCTTGTGTGGATAGCACATTGCTGTTAATTGTTAATTAATCGACTTTATTTTGTCTTCTGCCTTTCTTCCTCCGTGCAACCAGCATGCAGTCGATCCAGAACCTGGGACTCGCGCTCATCGCCATGGCAGCAGGAGCCATCCTGGACAACAAAGGATACCTGGTTTTGGAAGTGTTTTTCTGCGCCTGTATTTGCCGTAAGTATTTTTCCTCTGGCTTTGTGTGTGCTTGTGAGAGAATAGTCTTTCAAACTGCTGTTAGACACTTGACCGTGACATTGTGATTGATTCGACACATTGTTTTTCTGGCTCTCTCTCTTGCAGTGGCCCTGGTGGCGAGCGTTATGCTGTACTTTGTGGATTATCAAAGAGGTAGGAAAAGACTTTCACGTTTTTACACTTCCCTCAGTCCTTTGCCATATTCTCTCAGATTTGTATAACCTCAGTCTACCCCTGTTCTTTATTTTCTCACGAGACAATCCTTCCCTTTCCTTTGTCACTGTTAAACAAACACCACTTCCCTTTTTTTTCTGCAGGAGGAGGTTTGAACCAATCGGCTGCAGCCCGAGCCAAACTCCAGAAAGAGGCCACTTCAGACGCAGAGTGAGTAACTTTGACCGTTCACCTTCAGCCACTGCTTTTCCAGCCACTTATCCAACAATTAGACAAGCATCTCAGAAACATAACGAACCAGCCACTCATGTAATCAAGTGCCACCGGCATATTTTGGTCAGGAACACTGGCAGGAGCTCCTGTGCTGATTCACTGAACACGTCCTCAGCTGAACCTGCTGCAGTTCAATTTAGTCCAAATCTAGAGAAACTAGTATAGATATATAGATATTTGTATTTCTCCCGTGCTACTCTGAGTTTAGAGTGAGATGAAATAGATAATTTCAGATTTTACTAAATGTCTTTCGGTGTTTTCATCGAACTGTGTTTTTATGGATTTGTTCTTTGGTCCCATCATCTAAACCTCCTTCCAACCACATGACCCACACGCAGCATCATGTGACTGTGTCGACAACTCTTAGTTTTAATAGTTAACTAGGTTAAGAAGTTTTAAAGGTTTACTACTTTCAGATGATGTGTCATGTTATCATTGATATGTTGGTAGATATGAGTTTTTATTTAGTTTGTAAAGTAAACCTGGTGGCCTGCTGATTACCGGGTTGTGTAAACAGGGCTACTGTCAAAAGGAGAAAGAGCTTAATTTTGTGACTTGAAATTTTCCGTGGTGCGTTCGTGGCACAGCATTTATACAGACCCTCTTCATGAACAGCAGACAAACAAGACTTACTTCACCACAAGGTGCAGGAAATGGCTGCTGCGTTTGCTAACCCGGTGGGTACATTTATGTAGGTCACAGCTTTCACATTCATGTAGACTTTAAGGGCAAGTTTCGTCTCAACAATCGAGTACCTGTGGTCGGCTTTAAGTCTGTGGGAAACACTGTATAAACAAACCATACCTCTGTTTCCGTCTCTCTGTGTATCTACTCTTTAATTCAATGGACCTTGTCTTATATCTGACTGACTAATGTTTTCCGCTCTTTGCTGTCATTGATATTTTGCAGATGATGATGATGATGATTGTGAGGGGAACACACATGGGTCCTGGGCTTTGGAGCAAGCGAATGCACTGTCCACCCCAAAGCTGTCAATCATCTGCCACAGGGGCAGAGCTACTGACTCCGCCCAGCGCTGTCATCTGTGGCTCTTCCCACCAGAACTGACAGTCTGACCCTGGCTATTTAATAATCGTGTATTAATAGCTTATATTATACAGATAAGGACAAATTGCAAATCTTCCTTTGGACACGGTCGCTCCTCTCACCTTTTTGTCTACCTCTCACTCTCCACTGACTCCTGGGTGTGAGTTAAGATTCTTGGAATGTTTTTTTAAAAACATTTAAATTGATGAGACTCATGTCCTGTGGAAAGGGATCAATATCACTGATTAATAGCGCCTGACTTTATCATATGCTAATGCCACTCATAATATAGGTTTCCTAAGTATTTTAGATGTATATATGTATAATGTTTTTTTTTAAATAATGTTTTTTATAGTTCTTTTTAAAAGGGGTTTTGAGCAGAGCTCTGTTACTTGCCTTATTACAGATACTTCATTCATGTGTAAATCATCTGTCAGCGTTAACAGTAACCTAAACAAAGTTTTTCTTACTGGACCCTGAGTTCATATTTGGTTTTAATCATATGCGTCATTGGCTTTTTATGGTGAATAATCTCGAAAAGAGCTTAAATCTTTCGTCTTTACACTTGTTTTTATTTCTTAATTCCTTAATTTGCTCTGTTCTGGTTTTGGAAATTCTTAAAAGTTTATTTTCTGTCGTATAATCAAATGGAACACTACCCTAACGATGAGAAAGATGAGATAAAAAGGACAAACTTTTCAATGCAACTACTCGTGTAAAGATAAGTTCAACTTAAACAGTTTTATCAATGCGGTCTGATAAAGTAACGGTTGGGTGTATGACTAATGTTTCGTAGAATATGTTCTGCTCATTTATCAAGCTCAGGTAATTCATTTTGTCGTAAGCACTGTCCCAAAGTTTTGCTTGCTTCATCCGAACAGTGCAACAAAGCACTCGTGCACTCTGCTGAAATGTCACCGTGTCACTGTGGTAGAATGACATTTGTCTGCATGTGTCGTCCTCAGACTGTGGATGATTAACATTCACTACCTCAGTCAGGCAAATGACTCCCAGTCAAATTCTTAACAAATCAGTCAAAAAATCAAAGACGACGCTAATAATTAAAATGTGTTTGCACATGAACTGACAACTGTGTCACTGACAAAACCATCTTGATTTTCACCAGTCTCTCATTTGCACTATGGTGTTATAGAAGTTGAGTCTTTGTTTAATGGAGAAAATAAGTGTTACCTGTTGCTGATCTATGTACAAGAGGTTATATGAGAGATGAAATAATATGTATTGTACAATCAAAGGATGGCTATGACTTATAATAAGTATTTTTTTTTGTCGAAAAACAAATCCCATTTGATAAATCATCATTCGTTGAACAAATGCATTTGATTAAATACACATTTTGAAAGAAAGTTTTGTTTTTGTACAACTTTGTCTCTGCGCTCTTTTTTTTTAACCTCACCATATACTGTAATAACTTGTGTTCTCGCCCTTTAGCGGCAGCCAGTGGGTGATTAATGCTGTCTGCAATATTTACATAATTGTTCTCCTGTTGGGCTCAGAGATGATAAAGATGGCCACGTTATTATAATTGCTGCAGGATTAAAAGACGGCCCAGTAAACTGACAGGGGGGGGGCTTGCTAGATTAGCACCCTTGTCTGCTTTTGGCCTACGCAACCGCTACCTGTCCAGACTGGGAGCTCAGGTATGCACACATTGACACACACAAACACACTACACTTAGGACACAATTCAAACACAAATCCATTTATTAATGTAGTTCAGCCCCTAATCTTGACACTGGCGATCCATTTGTTTTTCTAAGAGGACACGGAGGACTGGTTCTGCTGCAGCACCACAAATTAAACACAAGTGACTCTAAAACAGAAGTCTCCTTTTCCTCTTTAGTCAAACTTGTATTTTGTCCTTTGCTCAAAGCTCCTAGATCGCCGCTCTACCCATCTGTCCTCACTGGCCCACAGGAGTGTTCTGAAATGATGTCCTTCATTCATCTGCCTGCTCTCCCTGCACTGGAGCTCTGCGGCTCCAGACAAGTATGCACTAAAAAAAGAGGATGCCCACAAAATGTCCTTTTTGATGTTGTGTTTTTTGCTTTAATTATTATCTTGACAGAGGTTATTCTCGAACCTATCTGGAGTCTATTTCACTCTCTAGTTTGTTTTTTGAGCCAATGAAATAAAATGATGCTGCTGCTTTATGGTTCCACGGATGCTGGTTTTTATAGGGTCTGTTATAGAGACTCTTCAAACGACAGAGGGCAGTAATTCCCACAAATGCTTTAACATCACTCCTGGCTACAGTATCGCCGGCTTTTAAATAACATTTAGCAATCTCAGCATTTACTGTTATGTCCCTAGGTGTGCTGTTCTTCAAGGTTTTATAGGTTACATTAAGTTAGTATAATAGATTAAAGTGTACAAAAAAGGATGCTTCACAAGTCAGGGACTTCTGTCACCTGACTTGTTTCCAGATGCGTATTTTTATACTTAACCCCATAAATTGAGTTATTAAACACAGCTTAGACGGTGTTGGCGTTGTCCTTGTTATTATTATTAGTATCAATGTCCACTGCTTATGATACAAGTCACTGTTTGGCCTGACTTCCTGTGCTGGATGCTGTCTACCCTCCGGTCCTGTTCCTGCTGCCCACCTCCACCACACACACACCGGGCTGCACCCTCCTCTTCTTCCTCCAGCACAGCCAGGCCCGCAGCTGCTGCCGGCGCCGGTGCGAGCCCCAGAAGTAGAGGAGTGGGTTTGCGCAGCAGTTGAAACTCACCACCGGTTTCCAGACTTTATAGGAGATCATGACCACGTCTAGCAGCTGGCAGTCCGCGGGCACGTCCACCCTCACGAACAGGTACACGGTGCGAGCGACGTGGTACGGCCCAAAGCACAGCACGAACACCAGCAGAACCAGCAGCACGGTGGACAGGGACCTGTTGAGTTCAGTAAAGTTGGCAACACATTCACAGATTCGGACTTCCCGGATCAATAAGTCTCAAGCGAAACGTTGTTAAAGCACAAACGCTGCATAATTCCCACCGTAGTAATGTGGACAACGGGCTACAGGCGAGTTTTCATCAATATGAGTCGTCCTCCGTGATGGACAGATGGGTGTCTACGTACAACCTGCTGAGAAACGAGTGCGTAGGGACCGTCTACAAAGTGCAACACAGAAAAGAGATAATACAAAAATATTCAATAACCTCATTGTAATACTGTATATTCTCACCAAAATCATGTCACAGGTCCAGCGAGTCCTGTTGGCTATGCTACAGTACTAATTTTGGGAAAAAGTGATTTCGCATAATTTTGGGAAATATTTTTTATATAAAATATTCAATAACTTCGGTCTAATACTCTATGTTGTCTGCAAAATCACGTCACAGATCCAGGGTCTCCTGCTGGCTATGCTACAGCGATAAGTTTGGAAAAATTGTGTTTTGTATAATTTTGGGAAATATTAAATATGAATATTATTCAATAACTTCGGTCTCATACTGTATATTGTCACCAAAATCATGTCACAGATCCAGGGTCTCCTGCTGGCTATGCTACAGCAATAACTTTTGGGGAACGTGTTTTTGTTTAATTTTTGGAAATATTAGATACAGTACTTAGTTTGGAAAAGGCGAAATTCTCACAAGAACTCAAATAAATGCCCGGTCAGACATCAGAACACATTGGGGGGGAATTGATGCGAGAGTAATTTTTATTATTAATTATTGATGAATGAAGAAAAAATTGGGCTACAGCAAAAGGGCACTTTTCTCCTCCAGGGCAAAATGGCTGGTGCTTGAGCACCACTAGGGGTCTATCTGTGCACGTGCCCGCTACGGTGGGAATTCTGCAGCGTTTGTGCTTTAACAACGTTTCGCTTAAGACTTATTGATCCGGGAAGTCCGAATCTGTGAATGTGTTGCCAACTTTACCGAACTGACCTGTTGCGCATGAGAGCTGGAGAGTTGGAGATGGAGCCAGCGGTCCTGGAGGAGAGCACCTTCATCATGGAGCAGTAGCAAGTGACCACGATGATGAACGGCACCAGGAACCCCACTATGGCTAAGAACAGCCCATAGGGGAAGTAAACACCAAAGTTTCTCGGGTTGGTCATTTCAAAGCACACGGTCATGTTGTTGATCTCCCCCGTGTGCGCGAACAACAGCGTGGGGGAGATCTCCGCCGCGGCCAGGAACCAAACCGTGCCGGACGCGAGTAGGGCGGACCGCCGGGTCCGGAGGCGCACGGCGGCGGCCACCACGGGGAAGCACACGCCGAGGAACCGGTGCACGCTGACGCACGCCAGGAACATCATGCTGCAGTGCAGGTTCAGCAGGAAGAAGAAGCGCACCGACTTGCAGAGGACGTCGCCGAAGGGCCACAGGTCCCCGCGGGCGTTGCTGATGATGAGGGGGGGCAGGGAGAGCACGTAGAGGAGGTCCGCCACCGCCAGGTTGGTCATGTAGATGCTGGTGCTGCTCCAGGAACGCGTCCGGCGGCAGCAGGTGCACCACAGCAGGGTGCCGTTCAGAGCCAGACCCAGCACGAACACCAGGCTGTAGGACACCGGCAGCAGGAACCGCTTGTAGTAGCTGTTCACTGGACAGATGTGGAAGTCCTCCATTCAGGAAGGGCAACTCGGGTTCACTTGTGGAGAACCAGTCCAAACCTCGGTCCCCTGATAAATGGAGACGTTCTCCTGCCTCCCCTCACCTATTACTACAGTGTGCAAATACCAAATGCAGGTGTTTGTTCAACTTGTGAGTCCCCCCCCCCCCCCTTCCCCTTGTTCCCAGCACACACCTGTCCAATCTAAAACCATTACAGCGCCATATCTGGGCCGAGAGCAAATAGATTGGCACACAGTGGCCTGACACATAATGGGCTGAGATTAGGGTTGAAAAATCCGGGAATATTCAAAGTTGGAAACTTTCCATGGGAATTAACAGGAATTAACGGGAATATACAGGAATATACGGGAATTAACGGGAATAAACTGGAAATGTTGTGGGTAATTTATTCTAACTGTATTGACCTTGTCATATACAGACATAAATATAAACATTTTGTTTTGTCATAGGCTGATTTGAGCCCTGAGGAAACTTTGGGCACTTGACTATACGCCTCTGCATCTTTGTGTCATTCTTAACATATGTCTTTGCACAGTATTTGCTAATGTACACAGCCTTTCCTTCTACATAGGATGGGGTTAAATGTCTCCACACATGAGATAGTGCACGTTTGTAGAAAAACACTAATGCAATGGCAGAGATGTAAATAGTTAGCGAAACAATTGGAATCGTCTGTAAACATATTTTACAGTTGATGGATAAATGAATGGAAATAGGCTAGATGAACAGATGAACAATCCTCAATCAGCATGCTAATATATTTTCCCCAGTAATATCATTGAAACTTACCTGACTAGTCCTGCACACTACAGCAGGCCTCAATAGCCCTGCTGTAGTGTGCAGGATGCTGGGAATTATCTGTGCATGTGATGGAAGAATGCACAGTGGAGGGTTGAAACTCAACGTGCAGCGTGTGCTGCATTCCATACATCTTTAAAATAGAGTTTTGAATGAGGTTTTTATTGCTCAGGGTCTAATTTGCGTATTTTTATTTTTTTTCAAAATTCCCAAAATGCCCGACCTTAACTTCCCATGGAAAGTTTCCGGAAAGTTTTCGGAAATTTACCGGAAACTTTCCGCCCCTTTCCAACCCTAGCTGAGATACTGTAGCATGCGATTGCTCTTTTCCCCCCAGAAAGACATAATTAATGCTGCTACTGCCAAGTTAAATGACACACCGCACACGCGCGCAGGCACACGCACGGCTTCCCATTGGCTGCTGTCTCCCTCCCTCTCTCTCTCTCCCACTCTCTCTCTCTCCCTCCCTCCCTCTCTCTGGCTGCTCCCGACCCGGTGCGCTCACTTCGTCTCTGTCTGACCGCGGAGAGGGAGCTCGTCATGCTGAGGAACGGCGCGCACAGGTTAGTGTCACCTACACCTCCGCGGACTCGTGCCAGTCACGCGTGGGCATGCATAGGTGCGTTCCCTCCAGGATGCGAGGGGGGGGGGGGGGGGCTCGTGCATGAGCTGCTCTATACGACATGCACCGATGAGTGATGAAATCCTGCAGAACGCCACTCTCTGCTGCAGGAGGAGGAGGAGAGAGTACAGGCTGTTCGCACACTCTGGAGATTAAAGCAGATTTTGTGTTTTGGAGAGTTTTCGTGTTTGTGTGTGTTTGTGTGTGTGTGTGTGTGTTAACTTGAGCGGTGTCCTTCCAGAAGCATGCACCAGGGAGAGGAGGCGAGGCTGCGCAGCGGGAGTCTGCCTCGGGAGAGGAAGCACCTTGCTCTGCGCATCAATAACCAGGTGAGAGGCGTCCACCAGACAGCACAATAGACAAGTCCATTAGGTCATGATTGCACACTGGATTCTGAGTCTCATCTCTGGGGGGAGATACTGCGAGAAGATGACGGTATCCGCTCCGATGCATTCTCAGCAATGATGTAATTCACTTTCTGATCTTTTTTTGGAGCAGGAAGTTGAGGCTCAGACAGAGAGCGCTCTAACAGGAGGGGAAAAAAATCAAGGTAGTCAAAGAAAAAATCTATTTTAATAATAACGTTATTTATATAGAACCTTTCAAACCAGCTGTTACAGAGTTTTTCACAAAGAGGAGCGATTATAACAAGATCACAGAACCTCAAAGACGAGATGCAAATGAATACGATGTCATTCCGAATCAAAGACAGCAAATGATTTGACACAAAAGCTAAATTCAAAAGACAGCACATGAAATAATACAGGATCGTTTAAAGCTAATGGCAATAGAAGAAAATGACAATCTTCAGGCAAGTGTTCCTCAGTGGACTCCAGCAGACAATCAGCACCATGGACAGTGACACATACTGTGTTAAACTTTATAGTATTATAATTCTTCTCATAATTATTCCGTTCACTTCTCTTCGCTGTGTAACCATAAACTCTGGCTCCACCATTCACCCATTCAAAATGGCACAATTTGCTGAATTCAGTTCTGTTTGGGAAATTGCTTTTTAACGTTGGCTCGGGGACCCTTCAAGATTTTTTGGGTGATGGCTGCAGCTGAAAAGGTTTCATTAATACCCCACATTGTACCTCCTGTTATAAATGACTTAATTTCCTGCATGGAATGGTTAAGACCCGACTGAACTGTGCGGCTGAAGCAGGGGCTGCCCCCCCCCCACACACACACACACTTCCTCCACCTCCTCAAGTTGAGACCAGAGCTCATGTAGAGAGACAATGAATAAACTTTGAAGAGAGCGACTGTTGTTATCGACTTTTTATAGTGTAAATCAGTTTTCCTTATCTTTGAAAAAATTGTGAGGTGTTTCCTTCATGTGCTCGAGTTCACCTGGTTCTATGGAGCTTCTGAATATTTAATGCCAGTGATGTAGTGTTGCGCATTATCGGCAGCGGGGGGATATTGAGCACACGGGCTCTGAGAGCACTGTTCCATCACAGCGTTCCACTCTGCAATACAGCACATTGAAATGCTGCAGCTCCCTCCAACACACAATCACACTTACCCGGCTTTATAGCATGTTCTCCTAAACTTCCTCATTCTGATTTCAGTCTCCCCCCTCCCTTCCCACTGTACCACCGGATAGCTGAATTTTATTGTCGCTTTCCAGCAACGACATTTCCAAATTGATTAACTCGCCAAGGCAGAGGAGGTCTGTGTAAGTCTGGTGAGGAAAAAGACGCGAAGAAGCTCTATGAAGGACTAACCAGTAATTGGTGTGTGAAATATGAGGGGAGATAGAAAATGCCGGGTATTGGTTATGGAGGCTGCTGCACTTGCTGTGTCTGTGGGAGTGATTCAGATTCATTGCCGAGGCATCAACCCCCTGAGAAACACATTAATCTATCCAACTATTACCCTGTAATCAATGGGACAGCGGCATTTTTATGGCCACAGAGAGCTTGTTTAAACAGCAGGCCAACTGGGAGGAAGGGGGGTCACCTTTAATGGGATTAAGCATGAAATATACAGCACAGGTGACATTGTTGACACAGCACATGCGGCTGGAATCTTAAAATCATTCATCAATAACACGCAGGAGGCCCCATTGTTGTGCAATAGGAGTAGACTTGACGTTGGCTAATTATTAATAATCATGAAATATGATTATTAAAATAAAAATTATCTATCAAAAATAATTAAATTATTAATTGAAGATGATCAGTAATCAAATAACAATAAAACCACTAATGAGAAAATAGGAATTATCAATTAGAAAGTACAAGCTATCAATTAACAATGATAAGGTTATCAACCAAGAATAATGAAAATAATTAGTCGAAAACAATAAAATTATCAATTTAAGAATAATACTATCTATATTAATAATTGAGAAAGGGGGGCACCACCCTGGTTTCCCAGGGACCAACGATGTCAAGCTATAATTATCAGTCTCATAATGATAAATGTCAAATTAATAATGTCAATATTTTAATATTAACGATTACTTAATAAACAGTGAAGGCTTCTAAGTTCGAGCACAGGCAATCATAATCCAGCTGTATTCACACACTTATGCACAAATAATCACAGACTACAGATACTTTAATAACAAAAGTATTTATTAAAAAGGGGAAATAAAGTTATGTTATTCAATGATTCCTCATTTTAACAAGCTCCAATATTTCAAAGATAAACACAGCAGCAGCACTTATCACAATTCAGAAAATACATGGACAACCTGCGGTCTACCTATGTATGTCTGTCTCTATGTGTGTGTGTGTCTGTGTCAAAGTGTCTCTCTGTGTGTGTGTGTCTATGTGTGTGTGTGTGAAATAAAGTTAGTGTTATTTAATGATTCATCATCTTAACAAACTCCCATATTTCAAAGATCACAACAGCAGCAGCATTTATCACAATTTAGAAGACACATGTATCCACCTATGTGTATCTGAGTGTGTATGCATCTGTCTGTGTCTATCAAAGTGTCTGTGTGGGTGTGTGTGTGTGTGGGTGTGTGTGTGTGTGAGAGAGCGAGAGAGAAAAGGGAGGGGGCGTGGCGATGACGCAGTAACGTAGTGACGTCACATCCAAGATGGAGGCCGACAATGTTAGGCTTAAAACTACAAAACAAAATGGCGGGTTCGTTATGAATTTAGAGCCAGAATTGAGGGCGGGTCTACCGATGAATAATCTCAAATGGCCGCCGGACCACGTGTGAGGCACAAAGGAGGAGGTGGAACAAAGGATTCTTTGTTCTGGTTTAGCTTTGGCTTCAAAATGGCAGCCAGATGTTTTCAGGCCCTTTAAATATAGATTTAACTGTCACATGAACTGTATTCTAAATACAGATCGGAACGGGTGTATAGGTCGGTTTAGAAGGAGAGAGAGAGAGAGAGAAGAGAAGGCATGCAAGGAGAGTTCAAAGAAGCTCTTAAAAACACCGTCAGCAACAAGTTACATTTACTTTACCGCTCAGCACTCAAACGGCGTTGTGTGCTGAAGTCTGACGGTAAAATCTCTGTAAGGTTCTTCAGACGGGAACGAGTGCAACCGGAGACGTTTAGTCACGGCGCTTAAAAACTGTGGCACAAGGCCTTAACCGGAAATGAACCGGAAGTAGCCGAATCGTCGTGGCTAAACAATGAGACACGGAGATCCCACAAACAAATACACTCAAATATTAAACAATATGCTACGTATCTGCCCAGATAATCAAGTCTCCTACTGTACAACCCTCGCGATGTGCCTGCGACTCGGCGCGAATGTGTCGGGGGCCAGTGAATCACGTGGTCTCTCTCACGAGCGGAGCTCCGGAGCTCAGCCGCTGGACCGGAAAAGGAAGCGAATTATTCGTGCTGCCTTGACGGAATGAAACTTCGTCTTCTTCTGTAACAGCGGAGAACGTGCTGTTTTACAGGAACGGAGTGGATTGCCTCTTACTCCTCAGCGGGATGAACGTCGCGCTTCTGCAGGGGACGGCTGGTTTGAAGCCGTTTGTAGATCGTTGGAAAAAAGAAAAAGTAAAGTCTATGGAAGTGTCGGAGTCCGTCCAGCGGGGCACTTCCTGTTTCGATCTTTCAAGTTAAAACAGGAAAGGTCCTATCAAGATAAAACTTTGACTGAGATAAAAGAAGAAAATGAAACGACTTCAAATAAAATGATATTAAACAAACGTCTAATCGCCTCATTAGTTACTGAGTCGTGTGGTTAGACCTCTTGAGGTCAGAAAACAACTTGAGCAGCGTGGAAAAAGAGGCAGATTTCTGGGAGCACAGGGGTTTTGTTCTACCTGGGAGGTACCTGCCCCCCTGGAGGAGGGGTCAAGGGTCAGTGTTGCCCTCAGCCAATTAGATGTCAGGGTCCCGACCTTAGTGGGCGGGGATTCGACCTCAGTGGGCGTTTCAGAGTCTCATTTGGGTTTTTGCAGAGCGGCCTGCAACATCTCCCCACCAGGCCCTGCTGGAGGGGGGGGGCATAGTGGGGGTTCAGGAGATGCTTTCCCCACCAAGGCGAGGCTCCAGGCTGTCTAGAGAAGGTATGACTTAAGACTGAAACTGGTTGAACTGGTTTCAGCTGGGCCTTGTAGGCCTCAAGTATTTACAACCTATTGTTTGATGGTCACTCAGGACCTCACCCCCAACACCATGTTGCTCCTAATTAAACGGACATCTTCTTAATTAATGTGCTTCAACAGGAGCAGAAATCCAGCATCGAACATGTTACCAGCACGGATTGTGGGAGTCAGACCTAGATGCAGCGTCGTCTGATATATAGAAGGATGTGCATATGGTGGGAGTGTGGTGGTGCCGGGGACGGGTGTCATATTTCAGAAGTGCATTATCGTCTCTCTCTCTCTCTCTCTCTCTCTCTCTCCCCCAGTTGGGACGGAGTTCTGCTGAGTGCTGTTTGCGCTAGCTCACTCAAACGCTCTGCGATTGAGTCATAATAACCTTCGCCGGGGCGAGATGAGCTGAGCGCTGACAGATCGCTGTCTCTCGGGCCGCCGCCGCCGCCATATGACGCCAAAATACATCCTCTGTGTGTGTGTGCATCTGTGCTCATGGTTCATATCATTAAATCTCTTTTTTTTAAAATTTAATTATAATGTAAGATAACGTATACAAAATGCACACAATCATAGATTAACAGCCCAACGCGCAGTACACACTCTCCTGTGAGTTTTATAGTCATCACCATTCATTCCCATTACCGTGTCTTGGATCGCTGGTTTGGTCCAAATGAATGAGTCTAGTCTTTGATCACTGAGAGAAACCCCCTCGCCCATGTCGGGCACGTGTGTGTGGGTGTTGGGGGGGGGGGTGAACATACTCTTGCTCCCTTCCTCACCATATGTTAACCAGAGCAGCTCTCTACTGCTTAATAGGAGCAGGGGGACTAGACCCAAGTGCTCCATTTTGCATTCTGATAGACCATATGATCATTATCTCGCTCTCGCACCCCCCTCCCGTCCTCTGTGGCTGTCACACCTCTCCCACCTCGACACTTCTCGGGATGTCTTCCTCTCCTTTGCCATTTTAGAATAACGTTGTGCCCTCCTCTTCCTCCTGATTGATTACCTCCCGAGTCCCTCATTGCAGATTTCCTTCCTCCAACCTCTCTTAAGGTTCAACGCAATCTTGGCTACATGTACTCCATTGTATGTCGTCTGTATGAATTAGTGCTGCTGTGATTAATCAGTTATTGAAAATTTAACAGAAAATGTATTCACTCTTAATACTAAATAATTATTTGGGGAATGAATCTTAATCAAGCAGAAATTCCAGGCAAGTGTTTGCTTCAGCTTCTTTTCTTTGTTTTGTATCGTTATCTACACAAAGCAGGTATGTTTTGTGTGTTGAGGGGATGTTTGTTGGTTGGTTTCAAGGCTAGATTTCACACAAACAAAAGAACACATTTCCACGAGACTTGTTGGATGGATTGGGCATGGGTCCAAGAAGAATTTATACAATTTTGTCCAAATCCAGATAAAGGCACAGACCCAGGAATTCTTATCACCTTTGTTAGCATTGTCCTTATTTTCGAAGCGAAAAATGCCGAAAGAAGGATCGTGATACTAAGAAAGTTGCTATCTATGAGGGTGTACACTTGGATTCAGATAAAATAAAAATCCAGATGAAACTGACATGAATAGGTTTTCATTGTCTTTCTCAGCCTGTATTGTACAAAAATGGTGCCCTATGGGTGGAGGCTGAGTTCCATTTTGGTTGTTATTTAAAAACATTTTGACTAAAGATCCAAAAACATTTACAAAATATATATTTTTTTACATAATATAGTAATATAACGTTTTAATCATACCTTTAAACTCTGTGTTTGGCTCTAAGATAAATGGTTCTGTCTAAATTTGATGACCTGCTGAATTATAGATATGAAATTAGCCTCACGTCCGTATGTGTGCATGATGGAAGCCTTCGGTGTTGCTGCTCTAACCAGAAGGATTGTGATTCCTTCCCGGTCTCCCCCGTCTGCATCAGTGTCCTTGGGCAAGTTCCTGAACCCCAAATTGCCCCTTATAGAAAGGAAGGGCTGCCCATTGATGCGCTGCATGAATGTGTGTGTGAATGGGTGAATGGCAAAACATTTTTTTTATCAAGACTAGAAAAATGCGATATAAATACAGACCATTTAGACTGTAAACTGTATGAATGTGTGGATCTCTGAAAACTGTTATCTGATCAGTATGAAATTGCGCTCTCTGTCAATGCAAGTTTATCATTTAGACTCTTTGTCACATTTACATACATTTAATTGTCTTTTTTCCTCTCGTGCTTTAGTTAACTTCATCTCTCCTCAAATGTTCGAGCAAAATTAGGCTGCGTAGTAGCATTTAAAATCATGTAATCACATGAACACATCAGTACCTTCATCTCTCAGCGGCCTCTTTTTGTCTGTACTCGGGGACTCCTACGAAGGAGTAAATGTTGACTTCCATATTACTCCTTGCACGCACCGCGCATGTAAATTGATTTCCGATGTTGCGATGAACAAGCATCTCCACTGGTACATCCCTTCTCCTTTTTGGACATTTCCCCGGGCTGATCGGCAAACGGGGCTGCAGCGAAACAGCCAATAGTCAGATGCAGCCCTTCAATGCACATACTTAATCAAATCCTCTGAGATTAGACTGACATGCATGTATGTGTGTGTGTGTGTGTGTACACATTTTTCTCCAACTTGAGACCATCTCCCCTATAAACACTGACCTTTTCAGGACCAGCAAACCTCATGGGGACCAAAGACCAGTCCTAATGAGGCCAAACGTCACTTCTGAGGTCCTGGTTACGGTTATGGTTCGGTTGTCCATAATGAAATGATGTCAATGTAGTGTCCTAACAAGGATGGCTGCAGAACAGTATGAGCGTGTGTTAACATGTGGTTGTGTCTGTCGGTTTGTGTGTGTGTGCAGGCATGTTTGCTCTTAGTGCATTCAGTTGTGTGTGTCTGTGTTCATATGTGCTTCTCTGTGTTTGTGTCGGTAAGAGTCCATACTACAGGCTGAAGGTTGAAGTGAACCGTCTCTCTCACACAGGAGGGAAATAGCTTTAGTCTTTGTCTTTTTCTTTGTGTGTGTGTGTGTGCGTGTGTGTGTGTGTGTGTGTGTGTGTGTGTGTGTGTGTGTGTGTGTGTGTGTGTGTGTGTGTGTGTGTGTGTGCGTGGACACTCGGTTGCGTCTGCCATCAGTCTCTGTGATAGAACCAGGTCTCTTAGAAATTAGGATTTTAATGACTCATCAATTAGGGAAGCCCGCTTTCGGTTTCTTTCATTTTCCTTCCTCTTTTTCTCTCATTTTTCATTGCCATAATTCTTATTACTGTCCACCCTCACATCCCCTTACATCACACTTTATTGATTGCCCCTGTTTTGAAAATAATGCAATTAAGCTGCTTACACACACAGCAGAAGAGGTTTTTGTCAACATGCCTGTTTTTTGCAATCATGTATTCAGCCATTGATTCAATAGGTTCTCATGTAACCCAGAGTAACCCTCCACGTTATGTGTTCCTCCTGTGATCAGCTGCAGTTGTAAGCCACCTTGGTAGTTCTATTGCTCTCATATAACTTGAGTGCACTTGATTCGGTTCAGAGAGCCATGACATTACACTTGGCTGTAAACACAAAAAAGATAGTAGCAGTAAAAGTGACCAGCACTAGGTGCCGTGTGTCAAGAAGGTTCTACGATCTTTTAAAACTCAGGTGAATGGTTATATTTCCAAAATAAAACTTATACTATGATTTTTATATTTAAAGTGGTAATGCTTTTTATGTTCAGCAACTGACTATTATGTCATTAAAATGTATCACTAATAATAATTAAATGTTGCTTGGTGAAAGCACTGACATAAGAAAACCAAGAGGACCCTAAAAATAGTGCAACCGATTTCATTAGCATAACGTCACACTCAGGTGCTTAACATTGAACAGATGTCTCCACTTCCTCAGACAGAAATGAAGCTGAAACAATTCAAATTCCAAATCCGATATTTGTGTTTCCGATGTGTTTCCTTAAAACATTTACTTTCATTCGTCATGGATTCCCTTTTTGGTTTGAGTATCATGACAGCGTCAGGAATTAATAGTATTAACACTTGTTGATACAATTATACTCTAAACCCTTATTTGTCTTTTTCCTGGCATCCTGATTAATTAATCTCTCCTGGCTTCGCTAAGAGGAACAGCGAGAACATTGAGAACTGTCCAATTAAAGTAGCTTTATAGCTCAGTGAACGCTATGTGCAGCCAAACACACAATTTAAGCTCACAGATTCACACACATACACAAGAAATGTGATTATGATTTTTGATAATTATTTCAGAGGGTGCAACCAAATGTCACAGTTAAATACTGTGAACTTTTAGCGCTAACTGAAAATGTTTACAAGCTCATAGTTTACAAAATCTTTGTCAGTGTGTGTGTGTGGATGTTTGAATTGAGGGTTTGTAATGGAATGGAGCTGTTGCCATGACAACAAACAGTTCCCCACTTTGATCATGGGCACATTCTCATCCAAACAGAAGAATGGTGAAAAATAACACCTTTTTTTTTTTTTATTAAAGGTTGTGTGTTTTATTTAGTGTCATCTAGTGGGGATGTTGCATGTTGCAGCTGAATAACCCCCCCCCCCCCTCACCCTCCCCTTCCAAACATGAGAGACAACCTGTGGTAAACTTCAGTAGCCATCAAATCTTAAAAGGTGTTTGTCCAGTCTGGAAAACATGGAGGCCTCCCTAGAGATGACCTGCTCCCGATATAAATATAAAGAATTTATACATAAAGGATCTATTCAAATTAAAGAAAACAAGAATTTGTATAATTTACATGATTACACAGTACTGAAAACGTCACTATGATTATTTAATATTCAGTTTCTGCTGATAGCTGAGACCAGTCAAGGGGATAAATAGCAACGTTTTGTGCCATAAAACAAAGACAATGAGCTGAAAAGAACCAAAATGCTCCATAAAGCTGAGAGGAAGAGCAGTTGATAACTCGTTGGGTTCATCGCTGCAAAGGTCACCTTCCTCATTACAAGTACTGTGGTCATTAGCTTCCACATCACACTGAGCTGTGAGCAGGATGTATACTTGCATCCTTGGTGCAGTCACAAGCACACGACGCACACATGAACAAACCCTCACAGCATGCACCCTGCTGACTAACAGGGAGATGGGTGAATACTATGGAGTGGTGCTGCTTTGCTGCTTTGGGAGCTCATCCATCTGCTTCCATTGAGCTTGATGGCTGTGGCTCCAGAGCTGCCTAAAAGAAGGGCCTGCCCCCCCCGGCCTGCAGCCGCTCTCTGGCTGTTTGGCACCTGCTGAGCACTCACACATGCTGTTCACACATCAGTGATACCATACCAGTTGTTTTTCTTACCCTGCTTCTCAGTTGTTGGTGATTATTCATGCCCGTGTTTACGCACCTAAACATGCTTCCGCTCATAGGTTAATAAGCAGATAACAAACAAATCATAAAAAGAGCAGTTACGGCTCAGTTATGCAGCGATGCCAGACAGACAGTGTGCGTGGGCGGAGGAGCAGTTACACAAAATGCTGCCGATTTATTATCGTGTGGATTGTGTGGAGGCACAGACCCTCCTGTATTTCATGAGAATTAAAAACCATATTTTTACTGTTCACCGCACAGGACGAAGTCAAGAGGTGCCATCGCTACTGCAACCACAGCGGAGGGCCGGCGCCTCCCAAGGTGGAGAGGTAAGCCACTGCACCGTAGCAGTACCGCCGTTCCAAATACAAAATCCATTTATCTGTAACCCACGGGATGAACTGTGTGCGTCGTTTTGTCGTGTGTGACGTCACAGGAGCCGTCCTTGTAGGAGCGAGGAGGAGGATGACAACAGCCCACATCGCCGGGAGCACCGACAGCGCCTGGAGAGCAACGCTATTGTGTGAGTGTCACCTGCGGCTCCTTTCTATAAGTTGTGTTATTGTTCATTTTCCAATGTTTAATTTCTGATTGTCAGGGATATGACCTTAAAAGTGCAGTTTATTTGTTGTGGGTGCAGTGATCGATTCCTGCGCGGCTTTAATTCAATCTTACCTCTGATTGGATTTTGGAGGCAGGGTCAAAGTGCACTTTTGAGGGCTCAAACTGCCGTCTTATACCATTTTACTTAAACACGGAGCTGCGGTTTCATAGGTGTAACGAGGAAGGACAGCTCTCGCCTCGGGCGCTGCCTCCCTTGAAAGTTGAGGACTGAGAAGAGAAAGCCAATGTTTACGAGTAGTGGTAACGTGATTGGGGTGTGGGAAGGTGAGACGGATAGGAAAACATGTCAGGGTGGACTCGCAGAAGAGGCAGAGAGGCACAGGAACGGAGAGATAGAAGAAGCAAAGAGAGAATAGAAGCGGGGAAAATGGGGATGGAGGAAGGAAGGGGGGGAAAGGGTATTGGTTTTGGAGCGAGGAGTTATGGCTTAATTCAATTTGTTCCATTTGGCTCAGCTGTCTCTCTGCTCCACTGGAGGGGAATGTGTTTCTCCATCGGGTAATTGATCCCACACTCCTTCCTGGACCCGGGCTTTGGGGTGACTACAGGGATGAAAGAAGGTGGAGAGTGAGAGACAGAGAAGAGTCTGTGCAGGTTAAAGACAGGGGTGAGATGTCGAGAAAATGTTTGAGAAAGGTTTAACTGGAAAAAGAAAGTGGCAAAGTTCACTCAAAAATACACCATATTTCTTTTATTTAAGCCAAGAGAGGGATATTGGAAGGTAAATTCTCATTTGAATGTTTTCTTAGGATAGAATACTCGTGTCTATATTATATTTTCTGAAATTAACCAAAATTGTAACTTTTATGTGTTCCTATAAATCATAGTTATCTGTGTTAACTCACCATTAGTGGTGCTTGAAGCTAATTTTAGGTTCATTGATTGGACATCTGTTATAGAAATGCACCTCTGGAGTTGCAGTCCGGACCCTGTTTGCAGGGTTTCCCAACATTGCTGCTGATTTCTCTGAGAAGAGTTCATGGAACTTAATTAAAAAAAAAAGAAAATGTTTCAGTGACTGCTCCTTAAGAATATGTGCAATTTGGTGCAGATCCAAGGAAAAACCTACATGTAGTGAATTTAAATGTGTTTTCATTAGAGGACTGTTGGACCTTGGCGGGGGTATGAACTTTCCTGAGTGCCATTCTAGAGGATTTTTGTTCCTATCGTTTTTTTTATATAAGTTTTCTGCCCATTTAAGCTTCAGAAATGCTCCATCAACCAGTCGCAGCCTGGTTAATGAAGTCTTTTACGAGAAGTAGGTGTCACTGTGCATTTTATCTCCTGTTTCCAGGATCCAGCGTGCCTGGCGTGCAAAAATGTCCTGCGCAGGAAGTCGTCAGGAGCAAGAAGAGGACCTCACAAGCCCTCGTCAGGGTGAGACTTCAGAGAACCAGCAGGACCCGGTGATCACCGCCGATATGTCCACGGTAAGACTGCATTCAAAGAGTTAAACAGACGACTGCATGGTGCGACATGAGACTGAGGCATGTGGCGAGACAGATCTCGACATGTTGACGCTATCTGCCGTCTCGTGTGAGTCGCCAGCCGTGATCTGTTGTGTTTGCACAGAGCCCCAAAAAAAGAATGGGTGAGAGGATGCATGGATGGATAGAGTCATAAAGAAGAGAGCAGAGGAGGGAGTGAGGGAGGGGTGTTTACCTCCAGTGTCATCTGGGGGACCGCAGGGGTCGCACTGGTGGAGGTGGTGGGGATGCCAGCTGGCGCCGTGCCCGGATGTGTAATTAGCCATTAATTAGGTACATTTTCAAAGCCGGTTGATTGATTAATGAAGTGCCTCTGCCCTTGTCCTCCCTTCGTCTCATCCCGCCCACCCCCCCTCCCCTCTCCCGGGGGAGCGCAGGGGGAGAATTAAACAGTGCTCACAGGGCATGTCAGCCAGACAAAAGCCAACGAGAGGAGAAAACAAGAGGCTGTATGAGAGCAGCAGATAAACAGTGAGAGGAGAGGGACGGAGAGATAGAATGTGTCGGAGGCGGGCGGCAGAGAGGGAGAGAGATGGGTGCTGAGATGTAAAAAAACACGCCTGTAGACCACCTCAAGTTCCAAGTGACAGACAAAACACAAACTCTCTCACTCTCCTCGGCCCAGTTCCTGAGTCTGTGGCCTCAGTCTGCACAGCCCTGCCCACGCTCTCTGCAGAGCCAGCACTGAAAAGCATGATGTCATGTCTGCATTTGTCTATGTGTGTGTGTGTGTGTGCCTGTGTGTGTGTGTGATGAATTTCCTCCTCTCTTTAAGAATCTTTTTAAGAAGTGCTGGAGGAAAGCAAGATTTCTTGAGCAAACAGATGGGCTGGTGTCGTGGTGAGAGACTGTGAGCGCCGTGCTGCGTGTGTGCACTTTGTTTTGAGGTTGTTTGTTCTGCTTGGAGGAGTTTGTTGTTCATTAGCACAGCAGCAAATGTCTTCCTAATTAGAAAGTTGGTGTAACTTAAAAATCAAGATGACAAAGAACCCCCCCAACCCACCACCCCCACCCCACCCTACAAACACAAACCTCCTCATCCGCGTCTCTTGTCTTTTACTGTTTTCGTTTTCAATATTGCAGTTTATGGGAAATACAAAATTTGCAATGTTTATTATAATGTGAGGGATTCAGACAATTGTTCCCATCCCATGTAATCTGTCCATCTCAGTGGCTGCATGATCAACACCTGTGGTTGAAGGTAACTATACAGATATCAACGTTCATAAATAAATAATGCTAAATATTGAGTATAACTTCTTTAATTGAGTATTTGCACTTGATGCTGCATTAAAATACTCCATGACATTTCATGGGGAAATGTTGTACATTTGTTTCTTTGCAGAACAAGATTTTATTTGCAAAACGTATGATCAACGTGTAAAATTGATATAGATTAAACATATATTGTATGATCACACTATTAGTATAGCATCAGTATTGGTGTTGGTATATATCATCTCCTCATCTCCACCTTAACCAGCTTTATACTAATATGCTTCTTACTCATAAAATGCATCCATACCAATAATACTTTCATATTTGCATATATGAGTCCTTTTACATTGGATCATTTCTGTACATCTAATTATACTTGTGCATTTTTCTACATTTTAAATGCCTGCCTTTTAGATGAAGTATTTTTAAACTGCAGTATTGCAACTTATGCCTTAGGAAAAGTTCTGAATTCATCCCCCCCCCCGCTGAGGATCCACACACAGGGGCAGTGGTGGGGAAAGCAAGAGAGCAGCACTTATCCGACCCTCATCCACGCAGCAGAGCGTCTGTGTAACTGTGTGAACGGGTGTTCCTGTAAAGCCGAGGTTCCCTCTCAGTGAAAACCACCCTGAATAAATAATGCTAAGAAAAAAGAATAAGTAATGTTAACATGCAGTTTCCTCTCATCATCTCCTTCTTCTCGGCCCACTGCGTTTGTTCTGGAGACGGCGCTTCTCTCCAGGCTCGCCGCTGTTTTATGGCACCGGCTTACAGTACGAAGTCGGGGAACAAAAGTCTCTTGTGTGCAGTAAACGCCACATGATTACATAATAGCCTGCGGCGTGATTGGCTGCTGTCTCGGAAGATGCAAGATAGGCATTTACTCCAGCCACTTTTAGTTAGCTATATAAATCCCCCCCCTAACCCTGAGATGGGTTTACTGTACGCTGTTTACTTGTCGGCTTGTGTCCACACCATTACACAGTTAACACAATATTCATCCCTAATCCTCTCCTGAAAACGAAAAGTTCATAAATACAGTAAGAGATACATTGAAATTCTGAATCCAAACAAATGAGTGTAAAATTAAACATAATGTGTACAGTTCTAACAGATTTTGTGTACTCACTAACCCTCTGTATTGAATATGGAAAGTCTGTCGATCTACCACTCTTCAGAAATGCATCTCACACATATCTTTTATGATCAAATGCTCACTTTCTCTCCTCCAATCCATCTTTTATTCAGTCGCTGTTATCTTTAGAGAGAAATGCTGGACAGACGCTGCTGTTTTTTCTCTCTCTCAATCTCCCCTCCATCACTTCTCCACCTCTGCCCTGCACAGATTTTCTTTTTCCGTGTCTGTCTCTCACCTCTGTCTCCGTCTCATTGTCCGTCCTCATTCGCACTGTATCACTCCTCTGTGACTGCTCTCTGAAGGACAGGCATTCATCAGTGTAAGGCCAGGGTGCCACATTATGTGTGTGTGTGTGTGTGTGTGTGTTCATGTGAGCTCATGTGAAGGACCTTGCTACACCCTGTGTTTGTGTGTGTTTGTGTGTGGGTGTGTGTGTGTGTGTGTGTGTGTGTGTGTGTGTGTGTGTGTTTGTGTTGGGCGGGGGGGTGTTCATGCATATTTCATAGAACTCTGATATTGAACACTATACGCGCACACACACAGGAATAGATAAGACACTGCAGCACACACCGAGGTTTTTCTCCCTCATCGTCTCTCACACAGAAAAACCTCCTCAATCAACTCTCTCTCACTGTCATAACACCTTCCAGAATTCAAATATGTGTCAGTGTCTCCAATGTCAGCTTGTGTCCTATGTCTGTCTGTGTGCATCTTCTATGGATTGCATGCCCAGAAATGGCCGGTTCAAGCTCGCCGTAACCCTAGAACCTGAATGTATTATTTATACACCGGGGGGCCAAGCCCTCCATGTCGTGCATTGGTCATTCCTGGCCACGCTGATAGTAAATCAATAGGTCTGACTGTTCTGACACCGCTGCCTTGTGTTGACTGACCTGCTGGGATTGTTGTATGGATGACTCTGTAAGAGGGCGGGTGTGAGGCTGTGGAGTAAAATCATGGCCATTATGGGAGAACTAATAAGCTGTAATGTCTCAGCGCCCGGCCAAGACGTAATCAATAACGGTATAAAATCCCCTGCAGGTTGATTTTTGATATGAAACAGTGACGTTCTTACTCAAAGGAATAGCTTTGAAATTTGGTAAATGAGCTTATTTGATTTCCTGCCAAGAGAGAGGGGAGAAGATTGATACAGCCATCACATCTGTCTGTTCAGTGTCAGTCTATACACCCGGGAGATTCTCAGCTTAGCTTCGCACAGAGAAAGGAAGCAGGGAGGCAGCTCGCCTGGCTCTGTCCATAGGAAACACAATCTTTTAAAAGTCACAAACTAACACATTATAGGTTTTGCTGTTTAGATACGAGTGGGAGGATTTCCTGATCAGGCGCAGTGACCTCCTGGAGTCTCTATCCTGAACCTGACATCCACACAGTATGTGTTATCGTACAGGAATTCTGGAAAATGACCAAAAAAACTGGGTCCGGGCATTTGCTGGCAGCAGTTTCACATATGAAGAATGCAGAAAGACAGAGAGGAGTTTGTATTTCCAAGTTCTTGAACATTTGTCGTCTTCTTCTACGTGTACGACATTTTCATCCTGAGATATTTCTACCAGTTTTGTGTCCGTCGCTAGTGGAAATGTCATCAATGCGCCCACTTGCTCAACGATGTGAGCTCATTTCCCACTCGGGATGGCAGAAGAAGAGCAGAGCAGCTGACTCAGACATTTGAGTCCTTCTACACAAACCCTCAAAAAAAAGCAGTTCCCCTTTATTCCACTATTTCACCAAATCATCTCCTGGTTAGGGTTGGGTACCGAGAACCGGTTCCAATATGGAACCGGTTCCAATACAACCGGTACCTACCCGGACCGAAATGCAACGGAGATTTCGGTGCTTCATTTCGGTGCCTGAGCAAATGGAAGACTGAGGTCTCCGCTCCTCCCGCCTCCTCACACTTCCGCTCCTTCCTTCACGGGAAGCGGCGGCTCCCGCCGGCCGCCGGGCCCCCGCAGGCGCGGCTGCCGGTGGACAAAATCTTGTCCCCGCGCTGCCCGCGCCCCGTGTGCGTCAGGGCTCCCGTGCAGGTGGTGGTGGTGGTGGGGGGGGGGGGGGGGGATCTCCTCGGGAGACCTCTCCCCGGCGCTGGCTGGCCCCCGCCGTGCGCATTTCCTCCGTGGCGGTGCGCCACGACCGGCTCCGGGTCGGCTTGGAAAGGCTCGGGGCGGGAGGAGCGAAGACCACGCCGAGAAATGTTTCATAAAAGCGTCTGCATTTGGGGGGGGCGAAGGCGGGGGGCCGAAGCCCCCCTGCGACAGCCCCCGCCGCGGAGACACGGGGGTCTCCGCGTGACGGGAAAGCGACCCTCAGTCTTCATTTGGCTCAGGCACCGAAGTCAGAGTCACAAGTCTGAGTGTGTGTGTTTTGTATTTATTTTTATTTATTTAAGTATAGTGTAAACTTTTGTTAGCAGTTCGTATGATATTCATAGTTTTAAGTTAAAAAGGGTTTTGTATTTATTTATATTTATAATCTACTTTAAACAGTTAATATATTTGGCAATAAAAAAGCCTTTCTTATTCAAGCATCGTTTTGTGCACTTTTTTGAAAAAAGTATCGGTTCAGGCACCGTTTAGGCACCGGTATCGTTTTAAAAGTATCGGTTAGGAACCGGTATCGGATAAAAACCAAACGATACCCATCCCTACTCCTGGTTGTAGTTTGTAGCAGTTTTCTGATCCAATTCAACTTAAAATACTGGCATTCACCAAAATGCTCTGGGCGAAAAAACCTTTTGGCTGTACTCATTGTAGTGCAAGTCCATACTCCTCCCTTCAGGCAAAACTTAACATTCTGTATGTCCACGTATCCGGGTGAAAGATCCCTACTAACTGAGTGGCTGCAAGTTTAGAATACAGATACGGTCTTTGATACAGAAGGGCGCAGGTCCAAAAGATGAAGACCCGCAAGCTGTTATGGACACAAGGTCGGTTTTTAATGGTGCTTCCAATAAATTAGTATGAATGTAGTTTGCTGTATTTAGCTCTTAGTTTCGCTGGTGTATAGCGTGATGTGAATGTGTGTTTGAATGTGTAAATGTGAGCATTGGTACGTGCTGACTTTGTAGCTCGAGTGGATCCCTGTGATTCACAGCTGAGCGTGGTCCTCTGGGACGCTTTGCTGAGTTTTATTCGGAGACACAAACCAGCGATCAAAGCTGAAGTGTTGGAGACGAGAATGATGATGAAACGCTCCGGTGCCGAGCCTGTCATTACAGCAGAACTAATACTGCTGCTGCCGGGCGGCCTGATCACAAATGAAATGATTCCAGTGATGGATAGTTAAGAGAAATGCTGTCAGGTGAAGACGGAGAGAAGCAAAAAGGTAAAGGAGAGTTGAATGGGAATTTAGATTAAAAACACATTATGTCATCCACACCTGGGGTTGCTTATTACAAAGTTTGTGTGTGTGTTGTTGTGTTTGTTTGTCTCCAGTGTTTGTGGACATTGATCTTGTCCTATCGCTGTGGTGTGTTTGCACCCCCCACCCTCCTCCTCCTCCTCCTCTTCCAGCGCCCAGGAGGAGGGAAAGTGTTAGTGTAAGCATTCCTGCAGCCTGCGTGGGAGATCATTCTCTCATCTCTCACCGCCAAGAATCTCACAAAGCCAAGTGACGGCTTCATCCATGCTTCCACCTCAACACCCCCCTTAATCCCTTTTTCCCAGCCTCACTCCGTGTCATCCCTCGCTTTCCCTCCCACCGCCTCTTGATGCACACAGGCACACACCCGCACCCACTTGCACAAACACACACCAGTCCCCGGCTTCTGCAGACAGATGCTAGCATATTACTGGTTTTATTGGTGACAGTTGGTGTCTCATTTGAAATGAATTTATATACCTCTGGCCCGGAGTTGACATCGATCGGGCTGAGCTCATTTGATAGCCACGACTTTTGCCTATTAGCTTATTTACAATCAGAACAGGCCCAGGCTCAGCTGGCTTCCTGAGAGACAGTAACTCTCGTGTTTGTAAGATAACGTGATCGCCGGTGCAAAATAGAAACTCTGGAGGAGTATTCACAAACATCTTCATACACACACGCTGTACACACACCCACCATGTATAAACACACATTTACTGCATTGTAAATATCCTAATAGTAGCCACATAAATGTTTCTGTTCCCGTGAACTATTCATTCTTACAGTAGACATATACCTGTATAATTAATTAAACCCTTGTGTTTATTTGTGTATTGTTGTCAAATTATGTTTTTTTCCCCTGCAAACTCAGCTCTTTTATGTTTTTCCTTTTGTTTTGGTAAATTCACAATAATGCAAATGAAAGCAAATTAATTCAAATAGACTTATCTCATACTCTCATATTTACTTATTAACTGAGCAGCAATTGTCCAATCATAACTTAGCAACTGTAACTAGGCATGCAAGCCTGACTCCTCCACATGTTGCAGCAATATATATAATGTATGATAGGACCTATAGATTCCTTTTCTGCTATAAATACTGACCGGGTAAGGACCAGTTGACCTCATGGGGACCAAAGCTTTGTCCTAATGAGGTAAAATGTAATTGTGAGGTCCTGGTTGGGGGTTAAGGGTAAGATGTGAAATGTGGTCAGGTAAAGGTTAGGGTTAGTCATTAATTGGTCATGGTTAAGGGTTAGAGAAAGGGGTTTTGGTGAGGCTGTCCACAATTAACAGAATGATAGCTACACTCAGAAATAATTCATAATGGCTTTTAGTTGAGAATTATTCAGCATTTCAGAATCTACATAGATATACTGTCATACCCTCCCTATCAGCCCACAAGCCCGATGCCCAGAATGTGATGCTCCAAAATGGCCATTGATTTTTGCAAAAGCCCATTGGGAACAAATCTTGGAGATTTATCATGGCTGTGTGGGAGAGAGGGAAAACGAGAGGAGTGGAAAGTTGATTTCTCCAGGAGGCGGAGAGACAGCGACGAATGGCTCAGCAGCTGAAAAGAAGAGCTGAGTAAATAGAGAGAAGATGTGGTGGATTTTGGAGATTATGAGGATAATAACTCTACATTAGGGCCACTGTGACCTCACTTCTGTGCAGGTGCGAGATCCAACAGCCACGCAGGCATGTGTGTCGGAATGGCTCATTTCTTCTTTGCCACTGTCCATCTGTCACTTGTGGAACCTACAAAGATAAATACACATACATTAGATCATGTACACAAATGTAAACACACTAACAGTCTTCGTGCCAAATTAAAAGCATCTTATCACCCCGGAAAAAAATGAGAAATCAATGAAAGCCGTATAGAAAAATGGATGAGAACTGACACGGGGAAGAAGAGCAGAGAGTAAGATAAATCTTGATCAGGACACAGGGGGAGGACAGAAAGAAAATGGAGTGGAGAGGGAAAGAGCTTTTCGGCTCATTTTAGTTTTCATTTACTGTTGTATTCTGTCTTTGACCACAGGATCCTGAGTCTCTTCATTGGATATTTACAGCAGGCCGCGTGTGATGAGAGCGTTTACAGCTGGTGTATGGGGATTTGATTGGACGCCGCAGCTCACTGCAAACTCCCCCGAGCTTCTAATTGGTTATTTATATGGAAAAACATGCCATTTAGCCGACATAACTTAGGCTAAACAAGCATACAGCCGCGTGCAGACATGGATGTGACACGTAGAAACACATACGCCGAATATAACGAAAAACATAAATCAGCTGGAAGAGTCTCCCAACCATCTGCAACAGTAATAACAATCTGGTACCTCAGGCTACAGGCTCTGCTGTTCTAATATCTCCTCTAGTTCTCTCTCTCTCTGCTCTGCGGCCCACAGTTATCTTCTCCTCTTCCTTTCTTCTACGTTCTCTTTCAGTCTCCTGCTTTCCTACCCCCCCCCATCCCCGGCCCCACCACCACTTACTCCCATCCTCTTACACATAAAGGGCTTGTCCCCCTCTTTAGCCAATCTCTTACACAGATGGGCTCAGTCCTCATGGCCAGTGAGGCCGCCATAATGAGATCCCTGGAGGAGAGAGGAGTAAGAGGGGAGGGGAGGAGAGGAGTGGGGTTGATCTCCTCTCTCGACCCGCCTCAGATATAGGGGAAACCCTCTGGAACATTTCAGATCCTTCTCGCTATCACTACTGGCCCTCTTCCTCCCTCTCTCCGACCTCTCCTCCTCACCCTCCTCCGTTCATCAGCCATCTACCATTACTGTCCATTAACCAGATCAGAGGCATTATAATCCTCCTCTGACAGAAACCCCCGCTGAGTGTACAGAGCGCTCGGTGGTTGCGGAGACAGGAACTGGGAGCTGCCCTCAGAGAGGAGAGGGAGTTCGAGGAGTGAAATCAAAAGCGTGCGTGTGCGAGAGGAGGCTGGGGAAGGCGGTGGACGGTGAGAGAAAATGAAGTCCAGGCTGTTAAATTGCATGTTTTATATCATATCCAGTGCAGTGGGGTCCATGAGGTATTCACTTCTTCGCTTCTCATCTGATCATGGACACCTTTGCTTGTCAGTTAACCCCAACCCTTAGAGAGGAAGCCTGATAAAAGGTTCTGCAAAAGACTCTTTCTCTTAAGGCCTTTGCAGATAAATGGCAATGCAAAAAACTGGCTCATGATAGCAAATAAAACCTTTCTTATATAAGGTTACCAGGGTACTACTCTCTTATCCCTTTCCCATTGCTAGTCGAGGAGCTTTTTCTTTCACCTCGCTGTTAACATGTTCACCCGGGTGTTACATTTATATCACTGTCGATCGACTAGAGCCAATAAAAATCTTTGTCTACTGCAGAATCATTTGACCCCGCAGTGAATGCAGATTGTATCTATTTTAACTGCAGCCAAAAGCCAAATGAAATTGGCCATCAGAGGTTTGCTTGACCAGTGGAAAAGGGGCTTATTCTGGAGGCAAATCTCCACATTCCTTACATTTAGTAAGACGCATTTTGGCGTTCACGTATCGGAAAAGATTGCAGCTAGGAAAAAGTGAATAAACATCAAGCAGTGATGATCTAGTGCTGCTTTTATTTAATTAGAAAAAGATGAATTACTTGGGTACGATATGGACGCTGACAAGAGAACTTGATGAGTTGGCTGCTTCATGATGAACTTTATAGCGTTCGTCGAATAATTTGTAGAACTGCTGATTTGACGAAGGTCCCGTTTGTCCAAGCTGTGCACATTTGTATTATTCATCGTCTTCGACAGGAGTTGGGATGCCTGTTTCTTGATTGTAGCTTCAAGTGGCCATATTGTAGCTTTTTAAAGACATAATTACAAGCAATGGCTCGAGACAGGATGGAGAGAGGAGGAGGTTGTTCTTCCTTTACTACTGCTTCGGGATGTGACTTCCATAAGAACATACGTACAGATTGTCTGGATGTGTACATGTCGAAAGCAACACCTTGTAGGTGCAATATGTGGAAGCTGATGTAAGTGGAGGTTTCGATTGTTCTCCTTCAATAAAAATCTGTCATGTGTCTTTTAGCTTCAGTAGAGACCCCACAGAGTAATTGTACTTCAACAATAAGCAGAGAAAAGTCATGAGCCGATCAGTGACTGTTAAATGAGAGCCAGCTCCCTGACATCGTAAAGTCCAGGCTGTGTCAGCGAGCTGCGGTTGGTCTCATTATCCTGGGCACTGTACGGTAAGCAAAACCACTCATCACGGCTCTAACAGTCTATCGACAGTTTAAACATCAGTTAGACAAAAGGAACAATTAATGAATGTTTTCTGGCTAATAAAGGATATGTTGTTTTTCTCACCCCTGCAGAGACACGTTCAATTTTCTCTTTAGATCTTGAATGTGATTATTACTGAATAAGCTTATAAATGAACATTTCAATGAGGTGGCGTGTCAGTCAGCCGCAGGATTCCGCGCTGGAGCAAACCCACTGATCTTTTATTTCGTGCTCAGCGTGCTAAGGCTTTGTCTTTTTCTTTTTTCAAAGGGATCTGGTGAGTTTTCTGTGGTTATTGTCAAAGCCATCAGGACCGCAATTTGTTTTTCTGAATACATTCAGAAGTGGAATTAGGCAAAGTCGTGCATGGGTTGATTTGTGCCTTTTTAAAGTTAAATAGTCGGCACTGAGTTGTTGATATTATCGCCTCTGCAGTTTGCTTGTAAGCTGCAGGGCTCAGTCGATTCTCAGGCGATGTTTTCCACACTAAGATTTCATATTGAATACTGACCTTGGGAGATTTCGGCCGGCTCGTGCAAAGCTTTAACCACTCGTGCACATATGCGCCTGTGTTGTTGCTGTATTGGAGTATGAATGTGTACTACTGCAGCATGTGTTAAGTATGCCAGTGGAGGCAGTGGAGATGTCCTGTGGGTGGATTTCTCGCAGGCGCATTTGATCTCTGTCTGCCCTCTCTCATGTCTGTTTGATCTATGAGTCACGGATAAAGGGAGGAGGTGTTGTCCTCCAGTTTGAGGCGCATAATGAGAATCCATTCCTCACAGCGTCACAAAAAGAGACACCACAACATTGCAACACATTAAAGGGACTGGAACGACAGATAGCGGATCGCTGCGGGCCGAGTGCCGGGCCTTTCTCTCTTCCAGTCCCCCTCTACATGTCAGTGAGTGAAAACTGTGCTCGTGTTGCGTGCTTTTAGCATGTTCGGGAATCTTCTCAGCCAAGAGCCTTCGCTTTGAAGTTGTGCCTCTTGTCTATTATAGATTTTTGAATCTTTGAAGCCACTGTCAAAGCTCTTGTATTTGCATACGCATTGACATCAAATGTAAAGGCACGTGTGTGTGAGTGTTCTGAGGTGTGCGTCCCTTTGTCATGTGCGCCCACGTATTGTACAGAGCACCTGCGTTTGCCCCCCCGGTTAATTCAAACACATCCTTGTAATCTTCTATCCATCACCATGGTAACAGTGAACTTGCTCGGGATGTCCTTCTTCACTCATTTAAACGACGTCCTGCTACCCTCCATCCTGTCAATCACACTCCTGAGCATATTGTGAAAATTCAGCCGGAAAGGTGAGAGCCGTTGGTTTCGGCTTTTTAAGTTATGTAATCTTCAGTGAGCGCCGGTTTTTCCAAAGCTCTACAAAGTGCTTTTTGTAGAAATTTGAGCTGAGGGTTTCCAAAGCAAAAATAAAGTGTCCCAGAAAATAATGACGGTTGATATCCCCTGATGTTTTGGATTCTTGCATCAAGTGATCTTTAATGGTTTATCTATGATATATTATCCCGATCCTTCCATGTGAAATAGTATTAGCTCAGTGATGGCGAACAGGAAACACCTTCCTTTTCTGATGTAGCTCTTCAAACATAATGTTGTGTGCCTGTGGGTGTGTGAGAGAGAAAGAGAGAGAGCGAGAGAGAGAGTTTTACGATAGCGTTTACGGTAAAACATTTAGTTTGAAGAATGAAATCATACACCAGCTCCCAGTGTTCCTCCTCCTGCTCTCGTTTAGCGGATACCATTTCCTGCCACAGAGTGAAGAGAGGAAACAGCAGAGTGAGTGTTAAACTCAAAATACCACAACAGTGATGGGAGTGGCGGAAAGAGGAGAAGAGAAAGAAGCACTGACAGAAGGGAGACCAAAGCAGTTGCTCTAGCTCAGCCTCAGCATAATGCAGCCTGTGCTGCTCTTGTGTCTGTCTGACAGGACGAACGTTTCAAGGGTTAAATGTGATCAATAGTCCGGACACAACAATCTGGAGTGGTCTTTGCACTGAAGCCGTTTTCAGACATGACCTCTGGGTAAAATCCAGAGAATTAGCTGCAGAGTTAACCTGTAATCTGCCTTTTACACTCACACACAACACAGCGGGAGGTTTTCTACACACACTCGTTCATCACAACAGCATCAAATCCGAGGCAGGAAGTGACTTATTAACTCTGCTGAGTCGATCATATGATCATGTTTACAGCAGCCTCACGCCGTCATCTCTTATCACCACAAACTCTCTTGACATCTTCATCGCTGTCTTCTACGTTAGAAGCGTCATCCCTTTTTTGGGGTCTTGATTTACATTTTCCCCATTTTCTTTATAATAAGAAGCCAGTTATAATGTACATGTATCATTAGACTATAAAAAAAACTTTGGTATCTCAATATCACTCTCAGATTAATGACATTAAATCACTCTTTAGACAACCATTATTTTTCAATTTATTGAGCAGCTGAAAATGAAATATATAATAAGAAGCATTAAAAATTTCTAAGTTCTACTTTTTGTATTTTCTCTTTCATTCTGATGTGATATTCATTTGTTTTATTTCAAATGTTTGTTTTCAACCTGACCAAATGCATTTGGATCCTGAACTTTTCAGAAAAATAAAAGTGTTGCAGCTATCTACAGAATCCACCTGCTGCCTGGAAAGCCATATTGATTTTCTACCATTGTTCAATATGCTGTTGTTCAATATGCTTGTTTTTAAGCAGGTTGGTCTTTAAATTTCACAAAAGAATGTGAATGCCCCATCACCAGTTCTCTGAGTTCAAGGTGATGTCTGCAAAATATAAAAACATTAATCTAAATAGCACTTCTCAAACAGAGGAGAGACGCAAATCCTCACCTTTGAGAAACTCTAACCAACTGATATTTAGATAGTTACCTGACAAATGACAGTCAAAAGATTGTATAAATAATAATAAATAGTCAAAATGATATATGATAGCAACTGATAGGTTTGCTGAATTGTGGTCCGTGTGTCTTCAAACCTTGTCAGTCTCTCTCATCATTCACACTGTGAGTGGTCACTTTTCTCAGCCTCTAATACCTTGAGATATAAAGCTGAACTCTACAGCCTGTATTATGTGCCTGTGAGATGGAGCATGAAGGAGACAGAATATCAGGTTTAGGACTTTTTCTGCTGGTATGTATGTATTATATGTGTTTTATGATAAATTGGAGGGATGAGGAAGGTTAATAATGAGGAGGATGAATCTATAAAACGGTAATGTGGAGCTTTGGTAAGAAAATAGGACTCCACCATTCCACTGCTTCCAATTTGTGGCCACACTGAGAGGCACTGTAGCACCATAACAGCAAAGCTAATTACTAACCCCCACGGCTTTGGGATCCACGTTTTCCTCTGAAGTTAAATTAACTCAGCACTGAAGACAGCTAATTGACTTCTCGATGTAAAGAAAATGCTCTTTTTTTCTCCTTTAATTGGTGCAGTGCTGGTGAAAACGGCTGCACACGTGTTGGAAGTCCATTTAAATTACAAGGAGGCAGGAGAAGAACTACCGGGCTTCAATACTCAGTTTTAACCATCTCACATTGTTCAATCTCTGCATCTTTTTACATCTCGTCCTCTCACTTTCAAACACACACACACCCACACACACACACACCCACACCCACACCCACACGCACACTGTGTTCACTCCTAATTGGCCTGTCTGTCACCCCAAAAATACTTTCTCCCCTTGGTGTGTGAGGCATATAAATATGTATTCTTTTAGCCTCAAGATTTGTTCCTGGTGCTCGTTGGGCGTACATAAAATCACAGAAAGTATAAATGCAAATGTAATATTATTCCTTTTTTTAAAAGATACAGTAACTGCACTCAAAAAGTGGCCAATAGATGTACACTGCAAGAATGTGTAGATGCTAAATGTTAGCACTTGATATAGACACATTATGGGCTGTTCATTTAAGATATTTCTGCAACACCATTCATAGGCATAATATGGCGAGGAGCTTTATTGAAACGGTTGCTCTAGAGATGGTAGCTCGCTCCCCTGCATCTTGAAGTTTAACGTTTTGAAAAATATCACAATTCTCTCATGCACATATCACATCCTGCACAAAACTCACTACTATGGCTGCTTGCAGTCTAGTCATGGTGTCATATTTACAGTAGAGACGTGAGTGTGGTATCAAACTTCTCATCTAACTCTGGACGTCAGAATGATTGAAGTTAAGCCTCTGTAGCCAAATACGCTATTGATCTGTATCTGCGATAATTCTGCAGCTTGTTGGAAGGCTCTTGTCTGTGTCGGCGACAGGAGGGCTGGTGGCTGTGGTAGCACGTGCACTGGCTCTGTAATGGTTATATTTAGCTCCTTCTCTCCCAGACGGCCCTCCGAGCAAACACTCGCCTGGCACAACAGCCTATTCTGGTGCGGAAACTGAGAACATTTACTGCCATTCTGGCCCAGACAAAATTAAAGCCTTGATACTAACGTGGTGCATTGACAATTAAAAATGTTTTTGCATTGTCCCTTTTATTTTACCCCGCCCTCACTTGTACCAGTAACAAATACAGACTTTCCCTCAGTTTTCTCTCCCTCAGTTCCCGTGGGTTTCCACTTCACCTGTATTGTCTTTCATTCTCTCCCAGAACTTATTTCCCTCTGTAATCTGTCTGGCAGAATGAGAGTTAGAAAGGTTTGGGTTTGCATTTTCTTTTTTTTCATTCTTTCATTTGTGGCAGTGTGTGATGTTCCTTCTGATCCCTCCGAGTGTTTGAAGCTGCATTACATCAGACTCTCCATCCTGCCTCCAAAGCCCGTCTGTCATTGTGTAGCGTGCGTGTGGGGAGCAACACGCTTGAGCTAAGGCATTGATTTTCCCCTTATATCCTGTATAAACATGAGAAACGCACACGTGCAGGCCAGAATGCGTGTGTGAAAACTTGGATTTAGAAAACTTACGTATTCTCACAGGAGCAGGTGAAACGCGCTGTATGCATGAGCGCACGGCTGCTGCACACTTGCATACTCACAGGTATGTGCAGTGCTCAAGATTACATCAGTATATCCTGCTGCTGCTGCTGCTGAAACACTGGGGCTTTCTCCTCTGCATTATAGATGAGGACGCTGTGAACAGCTTGTTTGCTTTCTAAATTAAGTTTTTCTCCCCTCTCTCTTTCTTTCTGCCCCTGGTCTCTCGGTCACTGAGAGTTGTTGCATGAAGGCTCTTTACACCCCAAGACGAGCCTAAGCCTGTGCATGTCAGGGTGCATTGGTGTTTGTCTGTCATGTTTACACATGTGTCCACAAGTGCAAGGAGGCTTTCTGCTGCTCTACTGCCCTGTGGAAGCAACACCCTCTAAGCTAGTGGCTTTCCTGCTGGTTAGCCTCCAGCGGATTACACTAAAGTCACTAAAAGCACACAAACACACACACACACACACACACACACACACACGCACGCACACACACACACACACACAGACAAACAATTCCTATGTAAAAATTCTGCACAGAGCACCCCTGAATACTTTGACTAGTGTGAAGTGCATAAAGATGCAGTAGAGACAATTGAAGTCAATGGTCAAATTGAAGACACAATTGTCTTTCAAGCAACACTAGGTTGTTCGTATGCCATTTACAACAGCTTCAAAGTCATTTTAATGGTACATAAACTTGTAATAGGGGGAATGGCATATCTGTTATTGCCACAGCGCCCCCTAGTCGCCTGGAGCGGCACCATGTAACTTTGGTGTACTGTGTTGAAAGGTTACGACCTGCTTACCTACACAAACAAGACTACAGCTCTAGCTAGCAGCTATTGAGACAATTAGCTCGCCATTATCATCATGGTAGAGCCACCTAAGAAACTGAAGAGGAGATCGACAGAGAAAACGAAGAAGTGATGAAGCAAAAAAACGAGCAATATTGAAAATTCGAACATATTTCACTTATTGGTGAGAGCTAACTGAAGCCAGAAGATGCAGGACAGAATGTTTCCAGACGGTTTACTTGGCAAGTTAGCTAAACAATTCATTTTGATTTGATACCTGCTGGGACATTGATATCTACATTGGCTACCAGCCTACTGTGTTAGCTAGTTTCCATCCAATTCAACCCCTTTGCTGTCAAGATTTTTAAAAAAGATGATGGGAAATGGTTAACACAGATTGATGGATTTTTTATTTGTATTTGTCAGTAACAATGATCAGGGACATTGTGCATCCTTCCTCTGAGGCTCCTGATTTGGTTTATATCTGGACGGAATATTCTGACTTGACAAGATCATACTGCAGGGCCGTTTCCCTGACATTGATTCTCAGTAAATCAAGGGTTATAAGTTTGGACTGTTTTGCTGTGCAAGGACTGCAATAGTTTGCCAGGGAGTTTGTTTCCTGAACTCTTTTGGTCAAATGAACTTTGCTGAGTTGATAGATTATCTTATCTCAGTTAGTGGATTCGATCAAGTAGTGGCTCCAGTCTGGCTTAATTGAATTCCAAACTAAACCTTCATTCAAATGGTATCTACTCTGCAAATGTCAGTGAGAAACAAGCGCGTCTACCATGGAGATAGAGGCAGGATAATGGAATAGTGTTGAAACAGTTTACAGTGATCATAGGTACAGATACCAACTGTTTATATGGATCAACAACCTTGGGGCAGAATCATTCTCATACAAGTGCTTTTAAATAATCTGCTTATAGTAATGAAATAATGCAATTAAATTGTTGATTTGGGTTCTTTTCCAGGAGTTACATTGGACCAGCATGATCTGGAACTGTGTACCTGATTAATAAGTAGATAAAACTATGTGAAATAAGCACACACAGACCAGAAATAAGTGCTCCCTGCAGATCATCATATCGCTTATTGAGGAATACACAAAACACTTTATGATATATATATATATATATATATATAAATGAGATTACATCAGCTCTGCATGTGATTAGAAAAGAGCAGAGGAGCAAAATCCCTTTGTTGATTGATGAGGAGAAATAAAATATATGGTCTCGACAGGAACAGTAACTGTTTGACAATGCATTCTGCAAGCTGTCCATTATGCTTCCTCTTCTTTATCTTGTTTTCCATGAGTTTTGCTACATCGTATCATGACCATCTCTGTCTGCGCTCAGAACATATCACTCCTGTGCTGTGTTTCTGTTTATGTGCAAGTGCACAGGCGCAGCATTTGATATCTTGGTTGACAGTTCGTAACTATGATTTCTGCTCTCCCTGCAGCAGGTATCTTAGTGGAGAGTGGAGTTTAGTCAGACAGTGGAGCAGGAGAGGCTCCCATCACAAGTTGTTATTTTATCTGAAAATCGGCAAATAGCGGAGTTGTATGCATTAATATAATTAATATATAAAAGCCAATTAAATGGTGCATGAGTAAAAAAAAGCAGGTTTGAATAATCATCCCTATCTCGTGATGAATTTAACTAGACAGACGTGGTCATTATGAATGGTTTCCTCTGTAGTAAATTAGCTCTCTTATCTGATCTCTTATATAGACTGTGGTCATGAGTATGGGTGGATTGTTTCCATCCATCAGCCTCTCTGTCTCCTGACTCCGGTCTGTGTCTGCTTCTGTTAGTCTGCCCTGCTTGCACTGAGGTCCAGGTGGGCAACAGCTTAACCTTCAGCCGGGCCTGAACACCGCTGTCCTCTCCATTCCTCTCCGGCTTAATTTCCTCTGCTCAGACTTGGACGGACCCGTTGGTGGCCATTGATTCACAGAGAGACAAACAGAGGAGGCCTACGGAGGAGTTGCTGCACCGTTTGCTGGTGCAGAGCACGCTCACACGCTCACACACACACACGCTGTATCTGCTTCGATTTTCCAATGAAGACTTGTTGATCAGATACTCTACATGCACTCCACATACACATCCAAACAAACAAATGAGAGCGTTGCCTGTCTTCTCGACTGGATGCCAGTGATTGTCCCGTAAATGCCTCTGGGCCTGTCTCTATGTGCTTAGGGTGATCTCTAACCTCGACAGCTCACATGCTCACCCTACAAATACACACACACACACACACACACACAAGCATGACATGGTCTGTGGAATCCAGAGAAAAGTATAATGGTGTGTGATGTCTTTCTCTTGCAGAATTCTTTCCTTATTCCCGTGTCACACAGCCCGACAACCCTCAATGTCAAGGAGAAACGACTTATCAGTCTCCCATCTATCTCTTAGTCTCGCCCTCATTCCCTTGTTCAGCCGCCCGTCACTGTGGCCCCCAGGGGGGCGGCTAGCCAGAGGTCAGACCTCCATCCTCTCTCACTCTGTTTCTGTCCCACTTTCTGGCCTCCCCTGTCCAGTGGGACAGAGGGGCGCTGACTGATATTTATCTTCATGGGTGTAGAGTCTGCTCTCAGACTGGGAAATGGCCTTTTTGTCAGTGTGAATGTGTGTGTATGTGTGTGTGTGTGTGTACGTGGAAATGAAGATTTACTCTATTGCCACTGAAAATAATGTTTCTATTCAGGGCCTTGGTCACTAATGGTGAAAGCCACAGTGTGTAAAATGTTAAAGAGAAAGTATCAGTAGATGAAACTCTGCTGAGAAAATCCCATTTCCTTTTTTCAGAGTCTGAAGTCTCAACCAGACAGGGTTTTAGAAAGTCTGTGATGTTGAAAAAGCAGAAATCTCAAAGGTGGAAACCTCATCAACACTAAGGACTTTTAAAATACGCATGCACACACACACACACACGCAAACACACACAAAAATCTCAAGGTCATGCCTGTAATTTTTATTTAATTGAACTGACCCTTTTGTAGTCACTCCATCAGGAAAAAGGCTAATTCAAGTCACGCTGCTTGTTATATTATTACCTGAAATCTGTCACAGATAATTATAACACGTTTTAGATTTAAGATAAAGAAGCAAGTTGCTCTGACAAAAATTCTCCAGGTCAAGTTTTGAGATGAGGGAAAAGCTGTAATGCCGTCATTCATGTCGCACTTTTGGTGCTGCCCATCGTGGACAATTAACTCACAAATATGTGACCAAAATAATCCAAACAATTAATGATAACTGACTTAAATTATTAATTGACTTAGATTGACTAAAACTGTTGCCATCTAATTGCTAACTGCTCATTGGGTTAATTAACTAATTGTTTCCTTTCTTCTCTGAGCCTGAGAGGGAAACGAGAGCACCAGAGAAAGAGACTGTGTCAGCATTAAAACAAAACTAATTAACTTTAATTACCATTGTCCAAAGTGTCAGCTTCTTCCTCAAGACTTCC
This sequence comes from Limanda limanda, assembly GCF_963576545.1. Lineage (NCBI taxonomy): Eukaryota > Metazoa > Chordata > Actinopteri > Pleuronectiformes > Pleuronectidae > Limanda > Limanda limanda. The sequence continues at coordinate 19,547,849 of NC_083641.1, read as the reverse complement.
AGGAGAATCGAGGACAATCTGTCCACATGCGATTCAATCACTTGTCAACTGTAGCTGTGACAAGGACCTGTCTGACGTGTGTTTTGATTTATTTGACTTGAGCCCCTCTGAGACTGGGAGAAACCATTATAAACTTAAATATACACTGGCCTTTATGTGTGATTATATTTGTGTTACTGTAGAAATTACTGTCGTACGTGTCTTTAAGTTTGTGTATGAAGGTTTATTCTGTAATGTGTGTTAGGGTTTTCTCGTGCTGTGATGACACAATGATCCCTCATGTTCTCAGAGGTTAACCCCAGCACTGATCTCAGACCAGCAGATGGTAAAAACCTCCCATCTAACATCACATTTACTGCAACACACACGCTTACAGATGCAAACGCACCACGTTTCCCCCCCCCCGCTTTTTCTCCGGGGTTGTATTACGAGCAGATTAAGATTCTGTGGCCAGCTCTGCACTCATTGCTTTTATCAGCGGACTTTTATCCTCCTCTCCTCTCCTCCTCCTCCTCCCCCTCCCCCTCTTTCCGCAACCTCCGCCCTCCCACCTCCACCCATGCAGCAGTCAGATAGCACAGGCTGCCCCCGGGCCCTGCACGCTGCCGGGGTGGCCAGCTGCTCACTCCAGCTCCCCCACATCACCACAAACACCGCCACCACCACCTCCACCTGTGTCATCAGATACGCCATTTTATCGTGGGGGATGAGTTACGTGGTCCGGCAGCGCAGGACAGAAGCTACAGCATGTCCTTATGTGCGCTCTCGTCCTTGTGTGCAGGCAGGTGTGAACGCTCAGGTGATGAGTTGGTCAAGTGGAGGATGAGAGCGATATTGTCGAGGCTTTGTGTACGACGGAGAACGAGTCCGGACGGGTTTATCAGCGAGCGCCTCTCTGCAGGCAGCTCGTGTCTGAGGGGCATTTAATTAGATCGGGCCAATTTTCTCGCTCGCCCTCCACACCACCCTCAACATTTTCCTTCCTTTGCCATCTCGCCATCTCTCCATCTCTTATCTCTCTGGCAGTCGTTCACCATATGATGCATGCACACGCACACACACATCGTTCTTTTAGTGATGACCCCCTCTGGCTGAAGTGCGGCTGAAGCACAGCATGGACATGCACACACACTCTCGTATGTGCCTGTAAGGTGTAAATATGGTAGCTGCATAAAAGTGGCCGATTTAAAGGCTCGCAGGGTGGTTAAAGAGTGATATGTTAAACAGGTCACGTCAACAAGGACGCGTGTGTGTGTGTGCGTGTGTGTGTGTGAATATCTGCTGACATAGGCTCTGTGCCCTCTAGCAGTTCTCTTTGCTTACCCAACTCTTATTAAAGCAGTAAATATGGCCAGAACATAAATTTGACGTCATGATTTAATTCCTCTCTCTCTCTCTCTCTCTCTCTCTCTCTCTCTCTCTCTCTCTCTCTCTCTCTCTCTCTCTCTCTCTCTCTCTCTCTCTCTCTCTCTCTCTCTCTCTCTCTCTCTCTCTCCCTCCCTCTCGGTCTCGGCCCTCAGTTTGTGTCAGTGTGTGTATCGACACTCATTAATATGGCATTAATGTTGCCTTCTAATTACAAGAAGCCAAGAATCGCTGCCGGGCAAAGTTTGATGCCTTCCATTCCAGGGCGCTCTTTGCTCTTTTGAAATATGCCCACCTTTCCGTTCCTCATCAATCTCGTTTAGAGGCGGTGATATATCGGAGCGCGTGTGAGTTTTTATGAGGATGTGTAATTGGAGTTTTATGTAGATGTTCTTGGGCTGTTAAAGAGCCAAACGCGCTCCAGGTGTTACTGTGCCCTCTTCTTCCATCTTAGAGATGCTTTGAAAGGCTGCGGCGCGATGTGATACGGCGCCGTGCTCACTCAGAAGTGTCCCTGCAGAAGGGATCCACCGCATAATCAAGTGGACGGCCCTGGATTTGTTGGCTCCCGTGCAAAAGATGAGAGCGCAGCCTATTAAAAACTGGCAGATTTGTTGTAAAGATAATTCATTTCCTCTTTAATTTGGAGATTGGCGCGCAAGTGCTTCAAGTAAAAATCCAGGTCACGTGATCACCTCCTTATGACATGTTTATGGCTCTTGAGGAACATTTTAAATTTATGTAGACAGTGAATTTTTATTTCGGCCTCATGCAAAAAACATTGGGTGCTTCCCACGTGGGTTTAAAAAAAAAAAAAACAGCTTTGTATGAAATGTAAAAAATACAGGTTATGTAACTTCCAGTAAAATCAAAAGAAAGACATAAATTTAAAACTTATATGCAAAAGAAAGATAGAAAAGCCAATTGTGTTCCGGGTGAGTTACTTGGGGTTTGACAGACAGAGAAACTGAGCAATTATGCCATCAGAATGCATGATGGAAAATGTAGGAAGCTCTTTAGGATTTAACCCATTGACTGTTTATTAAGATGAAGAACAAGACTGTTGAAATGAACCCAAGCATGATCGCAGTATAGGTCATAAATCCTGCCTCCTCCATGTTAGTGGATTGGACCAAATTGCACGTCAAATTGATATTTTCCCAAAGATGGTTTCTGTAAATGAAGCTAGTTCTTATTCAACTGCGTGTAAAACCTGAGACTGACCCAGAATTGGTCAAGCATGTGTGTCGGGAAGAGGCTACTACACAGACTCCAAGATGGCAGCGTTTGCATTCGGGATATTTGGCTTAATTTCTGGATAGTGGGAGGAAGAGGAGTTGTATCGTCCATCTTGATTTACAGTCTTTGGTTTTATCACATACCTGAGACTCAAAACCACCATGTTGGTCTGATCACTTTGTTTTTAACAATCTGTCTCACGAAATTTGATGAACTAGCTCTTTAATTATTTTGTATTCAAACTACGTACAGGACTGTCTCAGAAAATTAGAATATTGTGATAAAGTTCTTTATTTTCTGTAATGCAATTAAAAAAACAAAAATGTCATGCATTCTGGATTCATTACAAATCAACTGAAATATTGCAAGCCTTTTATTCTTTTAATATTGCTGATTATGGCTTACAGCTTAAGAAAACTCAAAAATCCTATCTCAAAAAATTAGAATATTTCCTCAGACCAAGTAAAAAAAAGATTTATAACAGCAAAACAAAATCAAACATTTGAAAATGTCCATTAATGCACTCAGTACTTGGTTGGGAATCCTTTTGCACGGATTACTGCATCAATGCGGCGGGGCATGGAGGCAATCAGCCTGGGGGATTGCTTAGGGTTTATGGATGCCCAGGATGCTTCAACAGCGGCCTTTAGCTCATTTGCATTGTTGGGTCTGGTGTCTTTCAGCTTCTTCTTCATAATACCCCACAAATTCTCTATGGGGTTCAGGTCAGGGGAATTGGCAGGCCAATCGAGGACAGTAATGCCATGGTCAGTACACCAGTTACTGGTGGTTTTGGCACTGTGGGCAGGTGCCAGATCATGCTGGAAAATGAAATCCTCATCTCCATAGAGCTTTTCAGCAGACGGAAGCATGTAGTGCTCTAAAATCTCTTGGTACACAGCTGCATTTACTCTGGACTTGATGAAACACAGTGGACCAACACCAGCAGCTGACATGGCTCCCCAAACCATCACTGACTGTGGGAACTTCACACTGGATTTCAAGCAACTTGGATTTTGCTCCTCTCCAGCCTTTCTCCAGACTCTGGCGCCTTGACTTCCAAATGAAATACAACACTTGCTTTCGTCTGAAAAGAGGACTTTGGACCACTCTGCAACTGCCCAGTGCTTCTTTTCCATAGCCCAAGTCAGACGCTTCTTCCGTTGTCTTGAGTTCAGAAGTGGCTTGACCATGGGAATACGGCTATTGTAGCCCATTTCCCGGACACGTCTGTGAACAGTGGCTTTTGATACCTGGACTCCAGCTTCAGTCCACTGTCTTTGAAGCTCCCCCAAATTCTGGAAGCGACCCTTCTTCACAATGCGGTTAAGGCTGCGGTCATCTCTCTTGGTTGTGCAGCGTTTCCTGCCACATTTCCCCCTTCCAACAGACTTTTTGTGGATGTGCTTTGAAACTGCACTCTGTGAACAGCTTGCTCTTTGAGAAATTTCTTTTTGTGTCTTACCCTCCTGATGGAGGGTGTCAATGATGGTCCTCTGGACAGCAGTCAGATCAGCAGTCTTCCCCATACTTGTGATTTAGTTTACTGAACCAAGCTGAGGGTTTTTCAAGGCTCAGGAAACCCTTGCAGGTGTTTCGAGTTAATTAGACGATTCAAGTGATTAGTTGAATACCCTACTAGTATACTTTTTCATGATATTCTAATATTTAGAGATAGGATATTTGAGTTTTCTTAAGCTGTAAGCCATAATCAGCAATATTAAAAGAATAAAAGGCTTGCAATATTTCAGTTGATTTGTAATGAATCCAGAATGCATGACATTTTTGTTTTTTTAATTGCATTACAGAAAATAAAGAACTTTATCACAATATTCAAATTTTCTGAGACAGTCCTGTATATAAAATAACATTGAAATGTGCTCTCATACCTTTTTTGCCCAAGTCATCAGCCTGTAAAATTTAGACGTGTTTCATAGTGACTGTTATATTGTTGGTAGGAAATTAAATAAATAAAAACTATTCCAATTTAATTTGGTGCTTTAATTTAAATAACGAACAGCCTATTTACCGCAACATTAAATCCGCTCTTCTATTATAAGCTCATGAAACCTCATGAATATGAAACCCATAAATAACATTTATTCAGCATATGCAAATATTACAGGCAATATGCACAATATTGAATATTACGTAAATAACCACTGAACAGCAGTAATGAGCCGGTGTTAATGTTGAGTTAGTGAAACAAATCCTTTCTTGGAATAAATTCTCCCGATGGCCCGGAGAGGAGCCACTTTGTTCCTGACAAGTATTTACTCCAACATTTACGAGCCCATTAGAATTATATCAAGCCACGGAACCGACGAGAACAACATCCTTCTCTTAATTTAACCGGCATTATGGCACTTTTATTAGTGGTGCAGGAGACGGGAGGAGATGAGCTTGGCGAAGGGGAAGTGTGAGGTGGAGTGGGACGGGAGAAAATGGAAGGAGGTGGATGGGAGTGACACAAGGAGATTATACTGAGATCCGAAGGAGGGTTTAGAATCGGCTTTTATGTCATAACTGATCTCGCAGTATAATCATCCTAAATACCACGTCCACCATCAGGTTGCACTTGTGATTGTGGTGAATTTGATCATGTGGAACCTGAGCACAGCCTCCTCTTCTGTCTTTATATATCATAAATATGAACTTGCATAAGGTGCACACAAGTTTCTCTCTAATCCACACGCAGACGCACAGAGAACGAGTTTCCTGCTGTGAAGGAGGTTTCTCTGACTTGTGCAGGATCCATTTGGGGCACTGCGGAGGAGAACGGGACGAAGTGAGATAAAGGAGGAAACACTTTGCCTCATCTCGAGCTCAGCGCCTTCTTTTTCGCTTCAGTGTGAGATCGGGGGGGGGGGAGACGGTGAAAGAGAGCAATCGTGAGAGTGTGAATGGATGAGAAGGCAAAAGCTGAATACCTCCAGGCTTCAGACGGGAACAGGGTTTTCATCACGCAGCTGATGGAAAGACCAGATTGAGTTTTATTGTTCTGTAGAATTTGATCCCAGATACTGTAGAAATGAGAATGTCCCCCCCCCCCCCCCCCCCGCTTCGTGAAGCAGACACTAAGGTTAGAATGACTTTAAGCTTGTTGAATTAACTTAAATCATGTCGGCTTTCTTTTGTCGAATGTCCTCCCATTGATTTACTCGTTTCTAAATACTGCCTGTTCTCCTTATCTGCCCTCTGTTCTTCTGCTCTGCTTATATCTCCCTCCTCCTCCTCCTCCCCCTCCTCCTCCTCTCGCTACCTTGTCCTGCGGTTACCTGGGAAACGGTTTCCTTCAGCACTGAGAGAATGAGCAAAATTTTGTTAACTCTCTCTTCTTTTCGGGGGTGACATAAACATATAATGGCACTGAATGGACTTAGCATTTCTCATGCAAATTGCACACGTTTGTCATTGAGTTTGACACAACTGAGACTCCACTTTACAGTTATTGTGTTGAATGAATGGATCAAGGTATTTTCAGACATGCACTGAACTCCAGCCATTCTCCGAAAGGGCTGCATGTGAAAGCAGCTGTCAGAGCAAGAGCCTTAAGACTTTCTCTGGAGTTTCTCTGGCCAGCCCCCTGGTTAAAACTCTACAGGATGTCCGAAAGGAGCCAATGTGAGAATATAGCAGGAGATCCTTCTCACGAGTAAGTGAGTGTTTTGATGATGTTTCTGACAGCCAACAGAAAAAATATCTCAGGATGAAAAAAGCGGTGCCACACACATAGAAGTCCCCAAAAAAGATGGCGAGAGTGCTTTTGGTGATAAAGGATTGTGTCGATGCGCTGTAAACAGAAAAACACGCTCTCCACCGGGGAATTTATATCTTATATCCTCTGCCTGCTTGGCCCCCCCTCACATGAGCGCTCTGGAGAGTTCTGTTTGTTGTGATCGCATCTGAACAGAGAATCTCCGGCTGCGTTGTTCACCTGTGAAAAGGAAAATCTCTGCAGAGCCTGTACCCGATTCTGAGGACATCCTCTGGAGGTCATGTCTGAAAACGGCTATTGAGTGTCTTGCTCTCCCTAGCTGCAGACTCAGACTTCCCAAGAGACATTCACACCTTGTTGTGCGTAACTTAGTCATGCATAGTAGTAGGGAAGTGTGAAAAGATGAGTAAACACCCCTACAAACATGTTGAGGTTGCATTCAGTGAAAACGTCAGTAGAAACTGTATCACCACCCATCACCTGTCAGCAATTTAACCTACGACAAACACAGGCTGATGTTTGATGTGTTAGCTGCACATTTTAATTTGCGCACAATCTCATGCATGACAACTAATTAATTGGCATTTACTGCCCACCGTGAATTCCACACCGAGACAGGTTCATCGCCCTGTATCCTGGATTTTTATTCAACTTTTCTCAGCTGCTCTGCAAAGAAATACAAAGAAGGAAACGCCAGGTTTGGCCACATTCTTCTTGGTGTGTGTGTGTGTGTGTGTCTGTGTGTGTCTGTGTGAGAGAGTGTGTGACAGTGTTCCTGACAGGCCCCCAGTTTGTGCTAACTGAGCCCTGTCACCCACTCCCACAGTGAGGCGGAATCCTTTTCACTGCTCGCTGCCTCTGTTCTCCATGCTCCTCGGGCTGCATGAGCATCCAGGTGGGACAGTATAGGAAGAGAATATTGTGTCTGTGGCTTGTGCGCGTGTCTTTTCACCAGCATATGTGTGTGTACGTGCGTGCAGGGTGTGTTCACCTGCTTGATTTTCCACCAGCGGAGTGTATCCGAAAGCTGAGACATCGCCGTAGGCAAGCTTTCTCTATCTGTCACAAGGCTTTCCCCCCCCCTGCTGCTGCTTTCACAGGATTAGAGATGCCACCATCGCCTTCTCCCTGTGTTCGTGTGTGCTTCACAGCCAGATTGGACAAAGATGGAGAGTGAAATCTATGATTCAGACGTAGTCACTTTATTTGATTTTCTTGATTATGGAGTTATGGTTTATATATATATATATATAGTTATTGCAGCTATAGTTTCGCTTTGCAACTTCTATTAACACCTATATTCCGGTTCGGAGTCTGAGGCGGTTCTATTGCACCGTCACAGCCGCTGCCTTATTAACTCCAGCGTCAAGCTGCATGACTAATATACTTATATTACGCTGATAACAATCCTGTTTGTGGTGGTAATTGTATGAGGCAATTTCCATCCGTATTAGCCCATCTCTCCTGAGCTGATAAGAAGCAGGGAAACCTGAACAGGGCTAAATTTGTCATTAGAGCAACAAATATCAGGTCTCATGGTTCTCATGGTTGGTATGTTGAGTGGATGTCAGAGATATATTCTGCGGCACGTCTGGCAGCTGTCACTGGGCCACGTAGCCCATGTCTCAATCTCAGTATCTGGAAAATAAAGTAATACAGTTGTTACAAAACTTTACAGACTTGCAGCCAACTATTGTTTGAAGAGATGAGGAACTCAGACGATTTTCAGATCGTTCGTTATTATCATGTGTCTGATATTGGGTTTATTTTGTGTTGGGTTTCCTCTCTCAAAGGACTAAGTGACTTAATGACATTACGAAGGCACAAGAGATGTGAAGGACAGAATACTGCTCACACTTTTGGGACAGATAAAACCGGGTAAACCATTAAACAGCTGTCTTCTGAGGCTGGAAATGAGGTAGAGGTGAATAGTTGGAGCCGAAACTACCAAATTTGTGCAATAAAAATTCAACAATAAGAATAAATTGTATTGAATGCTATGGGCCTGAGAGGAAACTGCAGAATTAGGTGAAACATCTTTATGACTTCATTATTACAAAGAACCCTTTGAACATTATAAATTGATCCATTGATGATTAAAAAAAAAAGACACACACAAACACAATCTTTTACTTCTGTCTTTGTGGTGACACTCATTAGATTAATGCATCCCCTAACCCCAACCTTAAACTCAACCTTATTCTCATCCAAACCCTAAAACCAAATCGTATCCCTCAAACAGCTATTGGAAAAGTGAGGCTTGGCCAAAATGTCCTCACTCCGTATAAGGTCTATACTCAAAATGGTCCTCACAAAGATATAAGTCCTAACAAACACACACACACACACACACACACACACTTAAAATGGAAATATACTGTGGGATTTCTTGGACACCTAAATGGCAAATATAAAAATCGAATTGTTCTCTCCTGAAATCACTATTGTGTATTGTCTATAGTGGCGTTACATCCATTTATCGCTTATTCCCCCCACCCCCACCCCCCCACACACACACATACACACACACACGCTGTTCAATCATTCATGGAGATAAGCGCTATACAGCTTATCATTAAGGAGCACAGGCCGAGACACGGCAGCCAAGTAACCTGCCTGCCCGCGAGGAAACAATAATGACTTTCCCAGAGCACACATGAACACACAGACGTGTGTGTCCCTCCACCACAAACACAATGAAGCAGATACAGTACGGACACACATGTCCACCGTATTTAAATAATGACCCATTCAAAGTCGGCTCAGAGTTTTGGACACCGCTGTACATTTCCAATCCAGCTTCGTATCCCTGTCAAGGATTTATCCAAATTAGGGAAGCACATGTTCCAAGAATGGCTTCTACTGGCTTGAGCGCTTCTCGATAACAGAATATTGAAATATTGACATTCGCCCAATGTAGCAATTACAGAGATTATGTTCTTTACTGTGAGGCAGCTGTGTGTGAGTCACTTATAGATTGCAGGTGGCGTTCACAATCACAATGAGGAGAGGCTCTGGAGGGTGAGCTGGGTTACTCCGAGTTCAGAATTAAAGGGCTATTGCAGGTTTCCGCTGTTTCAGGCCTGAGTAATAACTCCTAGCGAATCTGTGAGTATGGTACTTCTACCTATAGACCTGCATAAATCTCAATGCTACAGGCAGCACCTCCAAGTGTCAGGTTCCGGCACTGGACTATATGCAAAAGCAGGCATGCGCTTAAATTATTTTCTGCACTTGTTCTCCATGAATACATCGAAGCCTCATGCAAAAAACATTGGCGATATATAAAACAAATGTCAGGTCACGTGTTGTCATATAATCAGCAGAGCAGATCAATTCCTCCAGACGCCGGACCGGAGCGTGAGTTAATCCATCCTTCTCAAACACACTCCTGTCTCTCGTATGACATAAACTATAAACTGTACATTTTCTTTGTGTTCCATCGCCAGAAAATAATCTTATCAACGCTTACACAGCACACAGGCGGTATCAGATTAGCCTTGAAATGTATTTCCAACGTAAGCAGCTGCATTGAACTCATAATCCCATCAGGTCAAATCAACACATAGACACTTATTATTCATTCACGGAGACTTCCCGGTAATTGGATGCAGGACCATGCAGTTGTGCACATGCTCCTGTGTTGTTGCATAACACACGGACCCACACGCTTATGTATGCTCAACATCAACCCAAGCTCTTTTTGCCGGCGTAGTCCCAGAGGGTCGTTATCCAGAGCAACAGCAGAGACACACATTTGGAAAAGTGGCACTGAAACATGGGATAGGCTCTACTGGAGCTGTGTGTGTGTGTGTGTGTGTGTCTTCCACCTGTGAGTTGGTGAGTGGAAAGATGTCATACTGGGAGTTAGATGGGCTTTTCAGTGGCTGTGTTGTGGCCCATTGAGCATCCTCTCTTCACCCAGCCAGCTCATCCCGTCTCTCTCCATCCACCCATCCATCCTTTTTGGTTTCACCCTCTTCCTTTTACCCTTCGTCTCCAACAACCCTGCCTCCTTTCCCCTTCCGCACTTTTACCTTTCCTGTTATTTATCTTTTTTCCTCTATGCTGCCTCCATCCTCTCTTCCATCTTTCTGATAGTTCACTTCTATGCGCATCTCTCCAGGCCTCTCTTTGTAATCCCACTCCCTTTTTTCTCCTTTTCTCCTCAACTACAATTTCTTCCTCTGAGCTGTTCTCTCTCTGCCTCTTTGCGGTGGTGTATTTCACCGCTTTTTCTTATTCACTGTGCTGTTTTACATTCAGTTTTGTCCCTCTTCTGTCTCCTCATCCTTCGTCTGTCTCCACCCTCACCTGTAAGAATATATCCATTATGTCAACCCTGGCTGAATAACAAATTACTGCCGGCAACGTGCTCCTATCAAAGGAGGGTCATAAGATATATCTGAAAAACATTCTCTTTTCAATCTTCTTTAGCTTAGATATATACCAGACACCAGTAATGTGACTCATCCCGTCTCTCAACTCTTGAACCTTCTTAACAACTATTAACTTGAAGGAGACAAATGCGTAAAATGAAACATAACTCTTGAGCTACGTAACTAAATCTCATTCTGGATGAGAGGCAAAAAAAATGAAATTTGTAACATTTTTCAAATAGCTGTCATGAATTTTTTTGTTTGAAAACACGACCCAAGAGCGATGACAGCTCAGACAGGGAGTTGTGTGTTTGCTTCAATATGTCGCTGCTTTTTACCTCAAATCCACCGGAGTAATCACTAAACCTCGAGTGCTACAGTTCACTCAGGCATGATTATGTGTTTTGCATGTTTCCTCTCTGACATGAATAACTATGACTCTTATCACAGATGTCAAATACGAGTATGGCATTTTCATTTGTAGGTGGCATTTAGAGACCGAGAGAACTTTTAGTCACGCTTGTTGTTACAGTACCTGAAATGGTATCTGTAATGAACAGTTTGACACAGGTAGAAAATGAGCAGCCAGTTGATGTAACGGCAACCATTATGCTCCATAGACTGTGAAAGATGGAATACTCGTCCCTAATCCTCCCAATATCCAGAAATGAACCTAAAATATGTCTGATAAGAAAGCCGCCATCTTGCTCGTTTTGAGCTCCAGTCTGTGCATGTGATCAGGGGGTGGAGCTGCTGTGTTGAGGTCCCGCCAATACATGCATTTGACCAATCTCCAGTCAGTCTCAGCTGTCAATCATGACACCTCAGCCAGTTTTAATAGCATCAAATAACTAATTCAAACAAAACCTACTAAAAGAATCAACACTTTATGCTCTATACTGCAGCCAGCCACCAGGTGGCGACATAGGCAATTTGGCTTCACTTTTGGGGAGTCGTGCATTTTTTTGAAGTCTGTATTTTGTCCCTTGTGGTTATACTCAGTACTGTAAGGTGAACTGTTTCAGATGATCAGGTTTGCACACAGTGTTTAATACCACTCACGGATTATATATTATGTCAAATTCTGCTCTCAACGCTTATTTGTTCAATCACTTATTCTTCTAGTTTATAAAATGTCAAGAAAATACTAAAAAGAAATCCTCATACATTTTCTACTACATTTTCTACAAAGTCTACTTTTTATTTTGCATTTATTCTTCTCAATAAGTAGCACATTTTTCATTTTTGCCTGTGAAATCATCTAAATGTTTTAATATCTATCAATCAACTACTTGATTTAATTAGTAAATACCAAACTTTTAATTTCCCAATACGACTGATTAATTGTAACAAACCAGTAAACAATAGCTATTGGAAATTTCAGTCCACTGCCTCGGTCAACTTCGACATTTCCCTTTCCTGCTTTCTTCTGTGTCCAGCCCCTCCCACGCTTTGTCCATTTGTGTGTTGTGTATCGTGGCCTTGTGGCTCTGCTTTAATCTCCTCCTGCCCTGAACATCAGTCAATCACCTGCGGCCCGACCTGCCACCTGTCTCCATTCCCCTCCCTGCACCACGTAACACTTTCCCCACAGCTGGTCCTCCATCTCTGCTCGCATCTCTTATCCCCGTACTCCCATTCTGTCTCTGCATTGTCTCTGCCGTCCTATTTCCCTGAATTTCTATTTCTTATTCACATTTATCTTGAGTGTTTCAGGAAGGCAAACATTTCCTCTCCTCTTTCCAATTTCGACCTATTGAGTATTTGTCTCCTTTCTTCTGGCTGTCCCCTTTTGTTAATGAAAATGTACGAACTGTGTGTGTGTGGAAGTGAAGGGGCGGTGCTTTAAGTAGCTTATTTGTTTTGTGGTAATTTGTTTGACCTTTACCTAACCCTCCTTCCTGATTTGTTAAAGGATCAACACCGAGCAAAGAGGTAGCCACTGCTGCTGACTGCCTCATCCATAATACATTTCTAATAGTTTGAATTAGCTGAAGGATTGAAAAATTATCTATTTCTTATGAACTTGACCTTGAAATGAGGCTACTGTGATGTGGAGGGGAAGAAGGGTGCAGACAGCAAAAAATAAAAAAGCCATCCATCATGGGGCGATGGAGGGGGAACAGTCGGCAAGTTGTTTGGGGTGCAGAGAATGATGGGTGGAGATGTGAAGGAAGAGAAATGGGGGAAGGCGGGCGTGCGGACAGGTGGGTAGACGGAGAGGTCTGGTGATGGGCAGAGGGCAATCTGTGGGAAGGAACAGAGATGGGAGAGACAAAGGGAGAGGGATGAGGAGGGGAGAAAAGAGATTGCTGTTGTTAGGAGATTAGCTCTAAGATAGAGTGTGAGAGACGGAGAGATGGAGTGATGATGGGGAAGTCACAGCTGAGGAAGAAAAGAGAACATGTGAGTGTGAAGAGGCTGTAAATGTTTATCAGGGTTTGTTTTAGCTGCATCGGATGGATGAGGATGTTTGCTGGGGGTGATGTTCACAGCGGAGGATGGAGAAAGTGCTGATAAAATTAAAGTCACCTCAAGAGAAAAAACTGATACCATACTCCATAAAACCATTGCTCAGGTTATTAGAGGCCACATATATACACATTTTTTATACATTAATATTTTATGTAAAAAATGAAACTACCACTAGGGGTCTCTCCTCAAAACAATAGACCTACTTTGATGATGATGTCATGAAGCAGTGTGGGATCATGGGAGTTGTTGTCTTCACCACCGATGCTGATGAAAATCCACCTGATGCGACACAGCCACAGATCATGTTCAAGGATTAGTTGATGTATTAAAGTTCTGTTCCCGTTACGGAGCAAACGGCAATGAAAGATCCTGATCTATTACGAGTGACCAGTACAAAAAAACTGCTGACTGGCTAACTGGCTAGCAGTGGGTTCTTCCTTCATCATATATTTGCCCTGGCAGGGAAGTTGAGACAGGAACGGCCGATAAAGCTGATGTCACGCGATTAAAAATCTACCAAACGTCTTGTTACTTTGAATAAATTACTGGATTTCTCTGTGTTTTTAACATTGTTGGAAACATTCTGGAAAATGTAAGTACATTCAACTAAATTTATAACCAAGGTCCAAATTATACCTTAAAGAATCCACAACTCTGGATTTATCCTTAAAATAAAGTGTGAGTGCTCAGGTGCATGTTAGAGTTCTGCTCAGGTGAAACTTGAACAGTTTATGAGGCCCCATAACACAGGATTTATATTAGGAGATAAACAAAAAAGCTAAAAAAAAGTGTGTGTGTGTGTGTGTGTGTGTGTGTGTGTGGGCGAGATGATGGAGAGAGGAAACAGTAAAATGAAATGGTCAGTAATCACGCTGCACTGCACTTTCAAACACCACCAAAAACTCAATATTTACTGTGTGTGTACCGGCAGCCCCCGACATCAATACAGCTGAGTATAAACAAATGTAGATTTCAGTCTGTGCCAGCTTCTGATACACTTATGCTGAGAGAAAAGAAACAGATCAGCAGAGGAATCCATTTTACTACCACTCACCCCCGTCGTGGCTCATTGCCAACAGCGCTGTTTTTGCTTTACTTAGCAGAACCGTGACGTGTGGGTACATATTTACGTGGGAGGATATTGGCTGCGATCTCACCCACAGCTCAGCAAATGGAGCCATGCTCAATGAGAGGGGATTGGACCTGTTAAAGGTGGGGTAAGCGATTCTGGGAAACCAAAACAAAGTCATGCCTCTTTTCACTAGTCCTTCAGAAGCTCCGCCCCCCACATGCATGTATTAGCGAGGCGAATCACTGATCTCACAAAGTTCGAGTTAGCTTTTACAAACGTTAACAAATGGGACAACACAAATCTGAACAAATGTAAGCAAAAGAAAAAGTATGTTACCTTACCTGCTACTACGAGAATGATCCTGGGTATTAAATCCTTTGAGAAAGCTGTATTACCAGTGGTAGTAGTTGTTACTATCTGAAAAAGTAGGGGCAGTCTGCATTATCTGAGGACAATTTTTCAAGTCGTCCTCCCGTCCCGCAAGAGCAGAAGACAAAGGAATGAATACATCACCTTAAATCTGATGTTTTCCACTCGTTTTTTAATTAAAAATCACTTCAAGAAAGAGGATTAGCGTTCCTGTTTCTGACCATTCCCATGGAAGTCGCTGTGCCACTTCAACCCCTCCGTCCAGTGCTCGAGAATGAATACCCTTGTTGCTAATTGGCTGGAACATTGTTGTACTGTTTGTGTTATCCTAACTTCTCTGTTGCCCTAATACAGAGCCATGCAGGCCAGTGTATTCAAACCATAGTTTTCTTCCAGTGCACACACAGAATGTAAGTTCTGTTCTAATCCGTGAGCCGAATTTAACAAAAAGTGCATCGCTCGCCCCACATTTAACAGCGTGTTCTTAATAAACTCTCCCTCACTTAGCTCGACTTACGCTGTCCTTCCCTCTCTGTCTTTCACCTTATCTCTGGCTTTTCTCTACTTTCCTGAGTTAACTTTGCTTTTAGCTCCTCGTGTCCCCAGTCTCCCCCTGTCATCCTCTATATCTCGCCTTGACGTTCCCTTGTCCTGGTCTGCTTTGGAGTGTTGCTATAGCTACTGATCTTAGAGAAAGGGGCTGCTGGGGTGAGGCAGCAGGGGGCTCTGAGGCTGAGAGCTTTAACCGAAAGTCAGGTGAGGACTTGCTGGAACATCCACACGTAGGAGCTCTAAACACGATGTAGCAGACAAATATTTAGCAAACTCAAAAACACATTCTCTGAATTGTTGGGGATATTAACCAAAAAAGATTTAATCAAAAAAGAAAACATTGGGAAATAGTCCATGGGAATCCAAAGAATTGCTCCACTTGAAACTTGGAGCCCATACACATCACCTGTATGTATAAAGTGTGGTTTGCACAGTATTTGCATATATGTTTCTACATGGAACTGTATGACCATGACCATAGTGGATATGGAAGGTAAAGCATTATTCTGCTGATTCCTTTGTTTTTGCGATTGAATTATTCATCCGGGCAGCAGAACTCTTTCATCCTTCTCTGCCCCATTCCTCCTCCTCTCTGTCTCCACTGCCCTTTCACTTTGACTAAACACAACATTTCTTCATGTCCACTCTTCGCTTTCTCCTTTTCACATATCTTTTTATCCTCCCTTTATACTTTCCTTGATCTGAACCCTTCACTTCCTAATTTTTTTCTCCCTGTCTCTATAGTCCACTGCTTTATATACTTTTTCTCCCCCTTTTCTTTAATTTAGATTTTCATCATACATTGTTCTCTCTGTCTCGCTCAGACTCCCTTTCATTTTATGTCTTTTGATGACTATCTTGGTTTTTCACTTGGGCGTCTTTGTCTCACTCTGTCTCCATCTCTCTGCACTAAAGCCTCGGTCTCCCTCAGTTTCCCTGACTCACTGACTCGTGCTTCTCTTCTATTACTCGCCCCGGGGTGGCCAGACTCCACAATGTGTCGTGTGTCACCTCACCAAAAGGCGAACAATGAAAAACTAAAAATGTCTGGAGAAACCCGGCGGTGTCGCTGCATGTGAGAGAAGGAAGTGTTGGAGGATTAGGAAAGAAAGAGGAGGACAAGAAAAGGCTTTCTATTGGAGGAGCCAACAAGACACGTTAGGTATAGTAGAGGCAGACCAGCGGGCTGACCTGGAACGTGCCGATTGCACACACAGAATGAATAGCTTCTCCTTTTCTCTGCTCCCCGTAAAAAAGAACCCGCTGTGGTGGGCTGTGAATGTGTGTGTCACAGTGTTGCTGCTCACAAATGTGGAAGTGCAGTGCTATTATGTGTGGAGAGCCTGCGTGCCTTCTTTTGAATTAGCATGGAAATGTGATTATAAAAGTTATTATTAAAACCAGGGACATTTCCTCACAAAGTTTGATCATCATTTTGTTCATAAAGTTTTATATGTCACATGTGTAACAGCCGACAATGTGAAATGTGTCTCTAAGACATACTGTGCAGGTTAGTTATAAGAGAAGCAACGGCATCAGACTGTGCTTTATGTTTTTGAATGGCGCACCTCTGTGAGAGCGGATGCAGAGCTCATCCTTTCTTGTTTTGGCTACATGTGGTTTCTGTTTTATTCATGTATGATAAAATAGATGCATTCAACCGGGCATGATAAGATTGAGGTGTTTTTAGTCCCAGCTCCTGTGTGGATGTGAGCTTTTGCCTTTTTTTTAATTCCCTATGCTCCCTCAACGGCTTGTAACAAGACACATGGACCCAATCCATCAAAACCAAGACCTTTATTATATATTGTTTACATTATAAACAACTATTTTAAGTGATAATCAAAGAAATCCCAGATTTATTCTAGTTGACAGGACGTTTCATTTTAGTCACCTCTTCATGGTTGCATCTGCATTACACAAGGTTTGGCTCATTTCTTCTATAAGCTCCGTTACGTATGAGGAAACTGCAGGTTTTTTTTGTACTAGTCACTTCTAATGCATCACGATTATTTATTTCCATTCACTGTGTAACACGAATGAAACTTGAATAAATTACCTCCTACCTGAACACGATTCTTGCCTGAGTCGTGTCGAGTAGATTTCCATGAGTAATGTTGTGAAGAGAACATCTCCCATGATGCCACACTGCGTCACTCACAATGTCATGAAACTAGATATTTTCTTATTGTCTGGATTAAGAGAAGAGACCCCTAGTGGCTGAAGTTACATATTGTACATTTTAGAAAATTATTCAAAATCCCAAGCAGTCGCTCTTTCAAGCTTCTGGAATACAAAGATTTTGTCCTGGTCTCAGCTCCATGTCATTATAAAGTGAGAATCTGCTGGATTTGCGTTATTCAGACCAAAGACACATTTTGAAGACGTGATCTTCGACAGGGGGAAACGTGTGATTAACAATAACCAGTGAGTGAAAACATAAAGGAAAGAATCATTAATGGCAGCCCTAAGTGGAAGAACAACTACTCTGCAGAATCTGGGCATAATCACATATTTATGTCCGTTCAGCTTGTCCATACTAACCACCTGTATGTGTATGTGCCAGTGCACAGTGTGCTTCCAGTGTTCTCTCATTATAACGGCAGCATGTGCAGGTGTGCTAATGGTGAGCGCTTTCCTTCTGTTTTTGCGTAACAAGAAGTGGCATCAATAACCCGGAATGGTCCAGTCCTCTCATCTCGTGGGGTATTCATGAAATGCACATGCAGCCATGAATATGAAATGCACGTATTATTCACTGGGACTGTGATCTAGTCCTGTATTTGATTTGAAACCTCAAGCCTGTCTCTCTACAGTAAAACACGGGTGGCAGGTCCACTCCTTTTTCATTTGCTAGAAAAAATATCATCTGTGCACCGCCGGAGGGAGGTCCTGAGGAGGGGCTATGTCTTTTTCCCCCCACTGCTTTGCTTGTAGGTAGCCCACTCATATACATTACGCTCACAGACACTTTTCACACACCTCACCCTACATAGTGAGAGGTAAGTCCGAGTGTGATAGAGAGAGAGTCTCAACGTGCGTGTCATGTGACATAACTCAGGAGCACGAGCTGGTGACGGAGGGATGAGGAGAGCGAGCGAGCGAGGGAGGGAAGGAGGTGGGTGATATAGGCTTGAGATAGAGAGAGAACACAGGACATAAAAGCAGAGCATCGTCACACACTTTCTCTCCTGGGGTTGAAAGATCACTCCATCTTTCCGTGAGGCAATTCAGAGACCCAGAGCACGGCAATGCAGCAGGTCCCTCACAGATACACACACACACACACACACACACACACACACACACACACACACACACACACACACACACACACAAACACAATAGAGCTGCCGTCCCCCTGATTCACACATCAACATGTATAAACAACCCAAACACACAGACACACAAAGATCACAGTCATCTGTCGCACTAGCCGAGCTTTGTATAAGGCTTTCCAACTTTAACATAGTTGTGATGTCATGTATCGTTATGCGATGTATCTGCCAGCAGGAGAGCTTAGCCCAGCGGGGGGGTTAACAAGACTGGAAAACAGTGAGACAGTGATAGTGTGTGATGTGTTTGTTACCTGCAATAAGGTGCCATCCTACACATGGCAACACACACACACACACACACACACACACACACACACACTGACCTTCAGTGGGTACCTTGGTAGACAGGTGGTGGTGCCATTGCCTGTTGCTAAGCAATTACCAAGTCCATTACCCCTGCAACATGCCGTAATGTGCTTTTCTTTTTTCTCTCCTCTGTATGTGTTTGTGTGCTGACTACTGTGTGTTTATGTGTGTTTATGTGTGTGAGAGAGAGAGCTTTAATTATAGCAGATATAGTGGACAAAACAGAAGCTACCAGCTAACTGACGGTTTTTATCCGAATTTGTGTCAGCCAATTATGTTTTTTTGTCATGTAAAAGCCAATTTATGGTTGTATTCACTTCATGTCTGTTTGGTGGATTAAAATAGTATTTGTGAAACTACCTTGCGAAGTGGGAGGAGTTTTGGGCTGAAACCAAACAGCTTCAGGTGCATTAATGCCTCCCTCTGAGTGGGACACATTGTGATCAGCATTGTGATCAATAGCAAAACGAATTTGGTGCAGGAGACAAATTAAGAAATAACTAAATGCTGCTTATCAGAAATCAGTAAAAGAAGACAGATCCTAAAAGGTCTCTAACATCTTTACAACAGGACATGTCATAACCACAAATTATTTTTAAATCCATTGAATCCTCACTGAAACTTTTGTAATTTGTTTTGTCAAATTTCAATCAGGTTTCCATCCACATCATAACCATTCTCCCTAGTAAGACCATTTACCTGGAGTGGATGCAGATGATGGTTTGGATTTACTTCTTCTGGATATGAGCATTTGACACCGTGGGGCAATCAGCATTAGGTTGGCATCAGTAACACGGCTCTAGCTTGGTGATAATTTACTTTTATCTAACAGAACTATGGTTAATGCCTTTTTGTAGACCCTTCTGTTTTATGGTGTTCTCCAAGGCTCCATCCTTGGCCCCTTATCGTTCTTTATATAAAGTGCATACTACCACTAAGGCAAATCATGAACAGCACAAGTTCCAGTACCACGTTTTTACATATGGCACACAAATGTATTTACCATTAAAATCAGTGGAGAAGGCAGTTTTAATTTCATTTTGTCTTTGTCTCATAAACTGTTTAGACGTCTTCAAATCTTCTCAAGTTAAATGTCAACAGCAAATCAGGGATAATTCTCATTGACCCCCCAAAGTCACATCTAGTTAACAGTAACATCGTTGACTTTTGTTTTGAAAAGTAAAGTTTATTTTTGTTATTATTATAAAGGTGAGGAAAGCCTTTCACATGACACACAGTAATTTTACATTTTTGAATTTTTTTCCTGAAAGTGGCTAATGATGTGCAGCTTAATTTCCAATTTTTCACTGTTTGTATGCAAGAGAATTAAGAGGTGAGATTTATTGTTGGTTGCCTGAATCCACATCCAGAGCATTACTTTATTGTGTTGGCGTGTGTTTGTGCGTATGGTCATGTGCCCGTTCTTGACACACACAGCCTGATATATGGCACAGCGGCTAAATGCAGCAGCGTGTGTTGGCTGTAAATAACTGGCAAGCTATTAGAAAAGGTTGGACAGCTTTAGCTGGCGAAACCCACTGCAGGCTCCCAGGCACGTGGACGTTCACGAGAACCACCTTGATCCTGTGCATTCACGCTCACAGGTACATAGACAGATGGTCAGACGAGGAGGCACAAGCTGTTAGAAACCCGCACCCCCTACTCTTGCACTCAGGAGAGATAGTGGATGAGGTTTGATAGCCAACTGCGGTCAGACACCCTCCTCCTAATAGTTGGCCTATTGCGGGAACCCACTTTCCCCCCCATAATGCAGAATTGATTGGTACTCTTTTGTGATTACCTCTTCCCAGTAATCTATTAAAATCTCTCCCCCTAAAACACATGTTAAAAAAGAAAGCACTTACCCTGTATGACTGCTGCCTCCTGCCCTCCTACATCAATCTGTTTTCCTTCTGTAAAGGGAAAGGAAATTAAAGTTGACCTTCACCCGTACGAACTCACACACAGACGCGATAATGCGCTCAAATGTAAGTGCACAATCAGGAGAAAATTATACATTTACAAACGTCACAATGATGTCGAGTAATTATACACATAATGGGTAACAATTACAGTTAACAACTAAAGGGTCATGACATATTTTTTCACACCAATTACCTCAGAAATTTGTTTGAGACATTACTTGTTACTTTTGTTATAACCCTCACCATGCTAACAACACCTCTTGTTGAGAATTGTTCGTCACTGATTCGACATTTCATGCAAAGAAAGGCGCTAGTTTAAAAAGCCCTGACACCATTCACGTGAGATGAAATCTTATATACCAGTTAGATCGTGACCTTTAAAGATGAAACCTTAGAAAGACAGTTTCAGGATTGGAACAAGAGCACTGTGGATAATATCTCTGCTTTTCCAGAGCATTAAATCTATGCTTATACGTTAAATGCAATTCTAATATTATCTTAATATTCAGTTTTTCAGATTCCAATCTTTCCCAAAATGTCAATGTTTTAATGCAGTGTTAGTTGGACATTTTTGGAAGTACTTTTTGAAGGAAACATACGACTCTCATGTCGGTTTTCCTTCTGTTTCCAGTTTTTTAAGCTAGCTGGCTCTTGGATGTACACCTCTTATGTGACTGTCTGCAAGATAGCAAAATACTGTATTTCCCAGAATGTCTTACTATTCCTTTAAGTTTAACAGCATTAAAGTAAGTGCACCAAATTTTGTTTTTACTTAAATTCAATTCTAAATTTCCAGTATGTGCGATGTCACAGCATATTATTTTTTATTTTTTAATGGATGTGTTTGTGGGAAACGATCATGAGCCTCAGCAGCCTTCACTTTAGCTTTTCTTTTCGGCTGCTTTAGATTCTTTTCACAGCCTTTTTCAAGCATCCTTATCTTTGAAAACTCAATGCTCCTTTTTATTATCTCTTCTTCTCTCTCTCTCTCTCTCTCTCTCTCTCTCTCTCTCTCTCTCTCTCTCTCTCTCTCTCTCTCTCTCTCTCCCTCCCTCTCTCTGTCTCCCTCTCATCCTCTCATACACACACCATCTTTCTGCCTCTAACTCTCCTTCTCTCTTTGAATAGTGACCCAGTGGTGGAGGAGAGGTGATTTATGGTCTATGGCTGTTGGCTCTAAATGGGATGTTTTATTCAGTGGTGAGAGGAAGTCGCTTCCTTTTCCACCGCTCTCCATCAGCCTCGCTTTAAAACACATAATACAAGCACATGCACATGCATGCACACAATCTAAAAGGATGATTTACAGGCTGACACTGACATTTCCTCTTATACATTTAGAAATGTCGACAGGGAGAGAAAGACTCACTGAAGCAGATGGACAGAGTGACAGGGACGCATGCAACTGACAGAGTCAAAGGCACAAGGAAGAATAATGACAACTTCTGTTGCGCAGTTAATTGTTGTGTGTCAGGGTGATTTTAAAGTCAAGGTAACTCCAGCAGGCTGCGTTTATCTCCCTGTTTTCAGCTCACATGCACGCACAAAGTTGCGAGCAGCAGAAATGGAAATTTGTCCGTCTGTCTGACTTCCTCTGTGTACGTCTTTCTTTATTTTGTATCCAAATGGGTTGGTTGAAGTGCAAGCTTGCAGATGTGCATGTTCAAAGAATGAACATTGTGTGTGTGTGTGATTTCATGCTGGTGTGAATAATGCAGTGAGTATAACAGCGTGAATATTCATTAGCTGTGTACCAGTGACAGTTACCCATGTACCTGTCACTCAGAGTCTCAGGTGGGTACAGTTCAGTGAAGGCTACACACAGACACACACACACACACACAAAAAAAACCCACACACACACACATGCTGCAGTGTTTACTGTACACCGCCTCTGCATTGGGATATTTGTACATTTTTTGTTTTTATCCACACTGCACTCGTGTTTACGAAAGAGTTCATTCTAATGCAGCCTGTTTGCTGGAAGGGGGGCGGTGGACTGATTTATTTATTGCATCTGTCCCTAAGAGTCATCATGTAAGCAGGAAAGACCCGTGCAGCTTGTCTCCTCTCTGTGTTTACGACCTCCAGTTGATGCTCTTGCGGCAGACCTCCCAAACTTTAATTCTAGCTCAAGTCCTGCAGGAGAGACAGGTGCTCTAAACATGACTTATCCCTCACCTGAGTTCCCCTCGGATTGGACACTAATTGAACCTGTGTGTGTGTGTGTGTGTGTGTGTATGTGTGTGTGTACTGCTGTATATCTGCGTCTCTGCACTTGGAATGTATCCTCCTTTGCTCACATATATCCCCCGGAACTAATTTCATCTTCTCCCTCTGCGATGGAGAGAATAAAGAGAAGTCATGCAACTGCTCAGTGTGGAGCTGTAAACACAGCAGGTGAAATGATGCTCGGAGAACACACAACTCCCTGAGATCCCCGAGAATATTCAGATAGTTTTCATTTTCCACAAGATTGGCTTTGGGTGATGGCAACTCGCTAGGAGAGGAGACAGGGAGACAATGAAATATAAAATTAAGGGACCTGGAAAGAGACTATATGTTGTTGAACAATACCATTTCTCCCTCTGCCATTGAAGGGCAGAACAAGGAGCATAGGAGCCAATATGAATATTTTCTTCTGCCCTCTTTTGCGGAGGATGTAATCAGTTTCATCATCTCTTACATCTTCCTGGCTCAGTATTAATGTGCATTAAATGTTTTTGATTCAGTTTTTAAGACTGTCAAGGACAAAATAACATTTTCATTTTTGAGACAAGGGTTAAAAGAAAAAATCCAAGAATATCATGGACTTCTGAAGTAATGGGGGAGAATGACAAAGGGTCAAAGAAAGTGAACACAGGAGTGAATTTCAAGGAAAGCTGAGGAGAAGATATGGAGAGAGGATAATTGGATGCTTGAACAGTGGAGGTATGAGAGCTCTGGCTTCCTCTCTAATCTCTGGAGTTGACCTTTGGTGGAGGAAAACACATTTAATGCTCCGACTACATGTACAGTATAGCTGCTTAGTTTGGACTCCACCTGTCCTTCAGTGTCTTTCCCTCTCTGTTTTCCATATGTCCTCTATTTCCAGTGCCCCTGGCAGCTATAGAGCATGATCTGGATGTATGTGCGTGTATGTATATGTATGTGTTTGCATGTTCATTCATATCTGGGTGTGTGTGGCTGTTCCAGCATCGTTACTGCTTGTCCTCTATGGTGATAAATCCAGCTCAGTGCAGCCTTAGGGTCAGATATCAGTGGGACAATCCCACTATTAAAGCGTCTAGCATCCTACTATTCTTAGCTCAGGCAATCATACAGCTCTCATTATTACTCAATAGGGCAGAGGCATGCAACTCATCATCTCTCATCAGCTGCACAGCCTCCGGCAAGAAATGCGCTCTCTAAGATTTTATACACACACACACACACACCAGCTCGATTGCTTATTATTTTCTATTGTATCTGATATGTTTTTTACCGTTATAAGCAGGAGAGGAGAGGAGAGGAGAGGAGAAGAGAGGAGAGGAGGAGAGGACATTATTCAGTACTAACTGTACACCAGTATCAGTAATGTTTAAGCTCCTTAATTATACTTAGCAGAGGAAAATGAGATACTCTGACTGATACTCTCATTGTGCTCTGCTAATCATCTGCTGTGTGGGAGAATATCTGGGGATTAGTGGGGATGCCTTAAAAATACAGATGCTTTGTGTTGAGGTAAAACTGAGGTAGAAATTAATTTTGCATTTGCAGAAGGTCCCGTGATCTTCAGTAGCTGCGACATATCCACAACAATCTACAATCAAACATTTTTTTCATCCATCCAACCATCATTCCTTTCTAAACTGGTAATGCTTTAAGGGTAGCCACCAACATACAGAGAACTACAACCATTCACACTCACCCCTACAGACAATTTAAAGTTTCAAATGAACTTAACCCGACTTAACCTCCAATCTGATTGTCTCTTGACTGTGGGAGGAAACCATAGGGCCCAGAGAAAAGCCCTGCAGTCACATGGAGAAGATGCAAACTACACACAGACCCTGGAGACCTTGCTGAGAGGTGACAGTGCCAACCACTGCACCATCATGATGCATTGTATTACATTAACATTACTTTTGTTGGTCATAAGCCAATTATGTGGCACTTTTACAGCACTTAAAAAGATGAACAGGTCCCCAGATAGATACCAGGCACTTTTCCCAAAATGGGCAATAATTTCACTTTATTATCCATTAAATGAAATGACAGTTAGGATTTATTACATTTTCTTTTTCATTATTAAGTTTGTTTTTTTTTTATGCAAAGCACTTTTCCACTATTTGTCACATATTTTCTGTTTCAGTTTTTTTTTAATCCTCCAGTCAGTAGCTGATAAAATATAATGACCTCCCAGGACAATATGAGAAATCCTTATCCTGAATTCCATCATCAGAAACAAAAAACCCTGTTATTATTGTTTAATGGACTTGGTGCACATCCATCAATACGGATAGGAATCAAAGCCAGTAGGTCGGTGGTGAAGACAGATGAATGGTGTGAAACAGTGTCCAGACCTGTGAGGAGACAACACTTAAAACAGAAAATAAAAATCTGGGTCCGGCTGCTGCTTCTTAGCTCAGTGTGCTGATCTGTAGCCAGTGTGATGTGTGCCTCTCTACCCACCTTCTGCTATCTCTACGACTTAGCACTGGCAGGATTTAGATAGCAAGACTTTTTTAGATAAAAACAAACCTCAAGATCTCTCGAGCTACTCTTTATCTGAGTAGTTCAGAGAAACCGAATGAGACGGGGAGAGATAATGAGAGGGAGAGAGAGCGAGAGAGAGAGAGGGACCTGAGAAACGAGAGTAACATCTCCCCCTCCTCCCCTCCTCGCTGCTCCCACCGTCATGCCTGTGTGTTTGTAGGTGCGTTGGACAGGCGGAATGGTGTGTTTATGGGTAGATTAATTGCTTTTATGGCCTTGTTTCTCCCTGTGAATGGTGCTGCGGTGTAATGAACACCCACACTGCCGGCCTCTCTCGCCTGCCGTGCCATTCCTGCTGCTGCTGCTTTTCAGAGCATAGCCAAGCTTTAGCTATGGAGCCTGCCACAGAAGCCAATGCCTAATGCTCACTGCATGCCCCTGCACAGGTGACTGATTTCATCTGTGAGTTTGTGCACATATGCATGTATGTGTGTGTGGGCACTTAGCATTTCGAAAAAGGCCCAGCACAGGTGGGTGGTTCCACCCAAAGCCCACAGGGCAGAGGGCGGCCAGCCGTTAACTGGACCGTGACTTTAATCATTTCCTGCTGGGTCGAGGAGAGGTAGGCCAGGCTTTCTGCAGAGCCACAGTCCAACATGAGAGGATTCTTCAAAAGTCTCTCAAAGAAGGAGAATGGAGCGATAGCATTGAGAAGAGATCGTTTAGCAGAGAGGTTCCAGGAATTAAGCGCTTTACATGGATCAATTAAAAATCAAGCACAACCCCCCTGTCCATCCTTTCTTGCTTCATTACCTGTAATCACGCATTTCTTGTCTCTCTCTGTACTTCCGATCCCTATTCTTTCCTTTCGTCTGCGTTTCAATATTCCTCTCTTGTTTGCTCTCCCCCCCGCTCATAAATCAGGTCTGCAGGTCTTCTCTTTCTTCTGGCTTTCTACTTCATTAAGCCAGACACAGCGATGGGCCGCCGCTAATGGACAGTCTCAGCTCTAACTCACAGCTCTAGCCAGGCTATAATCGTTTGTGTGTGTGTGTGTGTGTGTGTGTGTGGGTCAGTGAGTGTTTGTGGACGTGCACACTTATAGTTTTATGACAGACATTGTGCAGAAAACAGGTTTCCTGTTTATTTGTGTCCAGTTTCTAAGGGAAAAACAAGTGTGAAGAAGCAGTCGTCAAACCATGATGGCCTTCACTCCGCTTGTTGTTGTTGTTAAAAGGTTCACTTCAACAATTTTAGATGTTAGGATTTAATAGTCACCAGGGTTCAATAAAGTGTTTAAAGTGTCCTGTAGCTTTGGGGGAAAATCAGGAAAAATCAGCTGACATCACCTGCAGCTTGGGTTTATAGGTGACAGATTTTTAAGAGCATTGACTATAAAATGGCTGTTAACACTAAATGCTCATTTGTGCACAACTTAAGATACGTACATGGCAATGGATGGAGCCTAGTGTCCATACTTTGCGTTCATTCTGTTCGTATTTGTACTCGTCTTCTTGAAACTTACAGTAAATGGAGCAGTACCATGGGATATCGTGGGGGGGCGGTGTAGTCAATAGTTCAAGTGAAACCATCATAGGACAAGAGGAAGAAAAACAGACACATTTCTTTTCGTACGTAAAGGCAGAGAATTGACAAAAAGTTTGACCTTGACCGTGTCGATTTGACTGTTGATTTTTTTTTATTTGAACCTTACCTTAAAGTAGTATATACAATTATATACGTAAATAAAGTTATTAACATGTGAGCAGATTGAGCAATGCTGACTTTGCAAACTTTCTTGCTGACGGCTACGTAAACAGCTAACGCCAACATAAACCCAGTCAACACATCATGCAGCAAGAATGGATTAGTTTAACGTCGCTAGCCTGCGATTTATCGTGCTCGGAAGCGAGCTTATATAACTCTTCATAAATCTTACGTCAAAAAAACTTAATTGGATCATACCACCCTAACTAAAAAGCGCCAAGGGAGCTAGTGTTCCTTACTCTGCATCTCTTTTATTACTCGTTCCACAACCGCCTTTACAGTCTTATTAAGCAACAATGCCGATCCCTCCTTTGGCCATAATGCCCAATAAAAGAAACTTTATAGTTGCATACATTTACCTTCAGCTCTTTGCATATATATTGCTCTCCAACCAGCGGCGCGATCCTCGGTACAGCGGTGTTCTGCTCGGCCGCCGTGGAGGACAGGTAGTATTGAGTGGTGTTATAAAAGGAGCTTTACTGTGTGTTTGTTCTGGCATGTTAACAGCTGGCTTTACAGCTGTGATTATGGCCCACCGGGGGAGAGGGGGGCGCTAACTACACAGGGGAACTGCTGCAGGCAAAAAGGACAGGAAGTTGTACTATGGAAAACATACTTTCACTGTAGAAAACAACAACTTTCCCCAAAGGATTCTACTTTGTTATCTCCTGTCCTCTTTTATCTCAAGGACATCATCTTTTTTTTTATAGTTGTACTTCCTTGAGGCTTTGAAAGTCCTGTTGTGCTCAGTTTGTTCACTAATACAAATTCCTTTTACACTAATGTTGATTATTACTCTGTTGCAATAAATTCTCTGTTATTTATTTATGACAACACCGACAAAGAAACAAGTATAAGTGAAACGTATGTTTTGACTCTTGACCCTAACAACACACACGCACACACACACACACACACACACACAGGTCTATGCACACACACTATGCATAGACCTATACCATACAGTAGAACACTTTATGATTTATAATTGTTGACAAGCGCATGTGACACAAAGAACAACTTTCACTGAAATACTGGGTGTGTCTGTACGTGTGTGTATGTGTATGTGTGTGTGCTTGCATGCGTGTGTGTGCGTGCTTGCGCATGTTTGTGTGTGTGTGTGTGTTTGTGTGTGTGTACATACAGCAGAGTGTAACACAAAGGCAGGGTGCCAGCAGCTCTGATTGCAGAGTCACTCAGGGACAACATTGCCAGTGTATGGGCACCGAATCCCAAAGGACACTTGAAAATACACACACACACACACACACACACACACACACACACACACACACACACACACACACACACACACACACACACACACACACACACACACACACACACACACACATAGGTGCCAGAAGACACAGTGTCTGGCCAGGAATGGCTACAGATAACAGCACCTGTCTTTGTTATTTTTTGCAATCACACACACACACAAAGACACGGTGCACTGACAGCTTCGTGTCCCCGTGGCAGAGGAGAGGGATGACGATATGATGGTGATGGTAGAGATGGCGTCGGCTGCTGGCTGGGCCAAAGGACCCGAGGGAGGTTTGACTGATAGAGCCTGTGTGTGGGTGTGTGGGAGGCCGAGGTGGGAGTGTGTCTGGCAGATGGTATGATGGTTTTTACACCAGTTACGTTACCATCAGCTCAGGACCAGGGCCATGACAGGTTTTTGGCTGAAATTTGACTGGAAAGATTTACTCTCAGTCTCAAGGTTATTCCACTATCAGGCTGAGAGAACTTGGCTGTGGATCAACTGAGCCAGAAAGAAAGAATCCATGCATGTAGGGAGACAAAGTTAATGTTTACTTGGCTGATTGTCTTTGTTTGTTTGATAATGGCTACTAACATATTGTTGTTAGTTCAAGGGGATGAAACGCACCATATTTCAGTATGAGGCCCCCCCCACACTACTTTTGTTTTACCTTCTGTGTGCGTATCCTTCACTGGACAATTGAGAGGGAAGCGTTGTTTTTACTATTTACTCCAATACATTTGTTTGACAGCTGTAGTTTCTATGCCCAGGAAGTAAGGCGGGCCGTCCACTAACCAGAGGGTTGATGGTTCGATCCCCTGAGGCTCATCCAGTCCACATCCTGACGCCCCAAATACCTTCTGATGGCTCTGCTGTAGCAGCATATAGTAGTAATGTATGTATGTGTGTGTGACTGTGTGTATGTGGCTTCTAATGTAAAGCAAGGTCAGTGGTGAATATGACTGGAATAGCATCGTCAATGAAGAAATAGACCTTTCCTCACCAAAAAACTTCTACTTATTCATTAATGCATCAATAATAATAATAATGTTATAATATAACTTAACCTAAATTTGGTACACTAACAAGGATTTTTTTTTTAATTGAGCTCTTTTATGGTACTTTTATAGTCTGATCTACTTCTGGTAGTTTAAGAGTGGGAATGAGTACGAATTTCTGTGCGGGACTTTGAGTAACAGAGTATTATTATAATGCTGCAGTCCTAGGGAATCTGCATTGTGTGTTTGTGTGTGTGTGTGCTGATATAAAAGCGTGCACATCTAGCTGGAGACTGTGTACCCGAGTTAATTGAGTTCATCAGGAGAACAAACACATCTGGCCAGTGTTCTACTGCTGGAGGACGACAGAGCGACGACCACGTATCTGTTGCCAGCACTTTCACATCAGGAAGCTCATCAAGTATTGAAGAGGAAACCCAACTCAGACTGAGAGACTGTGGAAAGAATACAAGGCAGACAGGAAAAGCCGAATACAAAGGAGACATATGGTATGGAGGGGAGAAAAGGAGAAGATTTTGACCTCAGAAGAGCAACGGAGTTTGAAATACGGTGCAACAATGAGGAGAAATAGATAATAAGTGTGTTTTTATGGGCTCTCGAGATACAGTGTGTGTATGCTCCCCTCTTTGTCTGTCAGTCTGTCCCCTGAGCTGAGTTAAGGGGGCGTTTAGAAGAGCGGGAGCAGTTATGTAAATCAAGTGTGTGAGTGTTAATACGTGTGTGTGGTTCAGTCGGAGGTGCACGGGACAGATTTACACCCCAATGTGCAGGAGCGATGAAGGCCATTTCCCAGGCAGGCCGTTTCTCTCTTTTCTGTGTTTCTCTCGCCGGTCGCTTGGCATCGGTCCAGTTTAATTTCTTCGGCGCCTACAGGCTTGTTCTTTCACCTCCATATCCCGTATTCTCAGTGCCAACCAACAGCCTACTTTCATATTCCCTTCCTCCTCAGCTCTCTTGCAGACTCTCAACCCCGAATCGC
This sequence comes from Limanda limanda, assembly GCF_963576545.1. Lineage (NCBI taxonomy): Eukaryota > Metazoa > Chordata > Actinopteri > Pleuronectiformes > Pleuronectidae > Limanda > Limanda limanda. Next base: position 19,517,381 of record NC_083641.1, on the reverse strand, counting down.
TCTCCCTCTCTGCAAAGTGCTGCGTCTTTATTTCCCCCACCTGCCCTCCGTCCCCTGCAGCTGAGGCATCTAACCCCTCACAACGTCAATCACTTAGCTCCCCCCCCCCTTTCTCCATTATCTGTGTCGCTATACACAGCTTTTTTTTTCATTGTACAAATCTTTAACCTTCAGTCACGACACAAATAAGTCTCTTGACCTCATCATCCTGTGAAAAACACTAATATGCTCAACGTCATGAGTCACAACCCATAAATGTAAATCAGATCAATATTTACCATTTGTACAGTAAATGGCCTGAACGTCATGAACGGTGCATTTATTCTGATACAAATGTCTTTATTTTCTTGTGTAAGTCTCCACCTGAATAAATCCCCACCTAAAATTCAAAGACGATGGATCAAAATGTGGTTTTCAAACACCACCAATCTCATATTTCAAGTCAAGTCAGGTTAGGTCATTCTTTATAGCCCCATTATGAAAACTGTGATGTGCCGGCAGGTTTTTAAAACATTATATTAACAAGATAATAACACAGCAGCGGCGTCACACCGTGCACACACAACTCTACGACAATAAAAATGATGAATAAAAAAAGAATCTGATGCACTGAAGACAATAACACTGTTAAAAGAAACAATATTAAAACAATAAGCAGTATAAAAAGCATGAGATCATATCAGACGTGTGGGAGTTTACGGTGTAGTAAAGCAGTGAAACGGCAGAGAGGGCAGACAGGCAATGTTCACTGCATCAAGAGCAGTGAGATACATACACAGAGCGGTTCTCTCTGCAGAGCAGGTGAGGTGCAGCTGCAGGATAAAGCCAAGAGCTCACATTCTTCAGTGAGTGGTTTGTGTGGAGGATATTCAGATGTCCTGACAATCTGCTTTTTGTAAATATATTAATGATAATACGTTTTATCGGTACCGCGCTTGTAGCAATGCTCAATATCACTTAACATGGGATTAAGAAACTGTGAAAGTAGATACAGGGTGAATCACTATAAACATGAAATACACATAATAACACATTAAGTCAATCAAACAATAAAAGGCAGTTCTGGGTTTTGAGAAGTGTTTTGAAGGTTGAGAGCTCAGTGCAGCTTCTGATGTGTTTGCGAGGAGAGTTTATCCATAAAAACGATGAAGAATACCAAAATGAACAATTTTTTGCATTTAAATAACTGTTATTATAGGGGAAAAGGAATGTAAACTTTCTCCCTGTATAGCGCTGGAGAAAAAGATGTTGTATTTATACGTTTTGATCGATTTATGACATTCAGGGCTTTGACTTATAAGTCCTTAATAGCCTTAATTTCCTAAAATGTGTCACTTCAAATGTCTTTTTTAATTTGTTGAAATGATTTCAGAAGTCCGCAGTGAAGCTGCTGCCTCCCTTTTACAGCCTGTGTGTTGGTTGAGAACTTCTCCATGAATTCCTCCCATGGGGTTGTGTAAGGACGAGGGCAGCGGCCTGTGAAATCATGTGCACTCGTCTTCTCCTCAGATAATAAGGCAGCTCTTCCAAACAAACATTGATCCACTGTGCTCTATTATATCCGTCCTTATTCCTGTCCAAAACCTAATACATTTCTCACAGTGGGATCAAATCAGCTCTCATTCTCTGCTTTCTCATCTCATCTCCTCTGAGTGCCTTATGTCCATTTATTATTTTTGGAAAGTAGAGAAAGGAGGTTGATGATGGAGGAAAGACGTAGAGACGGGTGGAGCGGGCGAAGGAGGGATGGAGAGACCAGGTTCAGGGTCTGTGTGTGTTTGTCAGGGGCTCTATTTCCTCTGTTGTCGTATGGCGCCCTGTGGGTTCAAGGTCCCCTCACCACCTCATTCTCTCTCTCCTCCCCTCACTCTGCTCTGCCGGACTCTACCATAAATCCACCAACACACATACTCCATACCAGAACGCACAAACGCACACACACTTGCATACACTAATCAATACAAGCCTGCTTGGCACTGCCAAAGCCCAAAATGACTATAGATTTCCTGTCCCCTCCGCCACTAAACTATGCAAATCTCAGGTTTATGTTCGGGTACTTTTCCCGGTGTTCCTTCTTCATAAGCAGGACGGGAGATTTCCTCTGAGGCGGAGACAGAAGGATACAGGTGTGGATGGCTCGAGAAAAAGGCTTTTCAATGGGACCACATATGTCTACTTGACAGAAAACATAGAGCCCCTTGCTTTGGTATTCAATAATCGCAAACTGTATACTGCTATAGATTCTGAAATCAATACGCTGTATTAAGACGGTCGTAAATGTCCTGCTGAAGTCAAGGTTTTGTTTAAGTAGTGAATTACGTGAGCACAGAGACACATATAGCACACGGTTGATTATCGGATGTTAAATAAAACTAGATGTGATTTATAAGGTGAAATATTGTATGATTTGTGAAAAGGAGCGAATACTCGGTTATGTGAGTCAGCGAATAAGTCGCCTGTTGGTCAAATCTGACCAGAACAAAGGAGATTTTGTCTTTGAGTAGAATTTGACATATTCACCCTGTGAAAGTTTCACCAAAAGGGAGATTTTTATTTGTCTGTGTTATCTTTTTTAACAACCCAGCAACATGTTGGTTTTGCTCAGATTTCCAGTATACTTAGTAATACATATCAGTAACTGAATCAATACTACAGAGAAATGAGATTATACAGTCTTATTATTTATTTTTCTGTCTCATGTCAAAATTCAACACCACGTTTGTTGGTCTAACGTGTCAGTTTAAAACACTAATGACTTATCTCCTAAGGGAACAAGTAAATACAAACATATACGAGCCAGGATACACACCCAGTGGAGTTGCTTGTGTGTGTAATGTTTTGCTCAACCGTGCATGAATGTCTGCAGGTGCTGTCGTCTTTAAAACAGGATGCTAATTTGTATTCTTGCCGTGTGTGTTTGTGCTGGTGTCGGCTTGAAAGTGTGTTTGTGCGTCTGAGATGGGCTAATAGTTTGTCTGGCCAGACCTGTGACAGGGTCATCAGTAACTCGGATGGGAAATTGAAATGATCGGCTCATTCAGTCTCCCAGCAACTCCATTACCCACAACCTCACAATCAAACACACACAGACACACACATCTTCCCTCCTTGTTTGTACTCGGCTTATCTCTCCATCACTGTCAGCCGCGTCTGTTGTCTCTCTCGCTGCTCACGTCTTTCTTTTCGGCAGCTCTGACTTTAAGTTATTTTAGTGTCTTTCATGTACCGTCTTCTCTCTCTGTGCCTCTTACTTTTGCTTTTTCCTTTTCATCCTGTCTGTCTCAAAACTCCCAAATGGCACTTTGTAAAGTCTCTTTAAGAGTCTGCGACTGGATGTGTGCGCGTGGGCGAGAGGACTGAATAAAGGAGAGACAGCTGTCGGTCCGGGATAGCATTAGGGAGGGATTTGGAAAAGCTGAGGTGACATTGACTCGAAAAGCAGAAGAAAGTTCAGGGAGATTTCACAGTCGAGCCACATCTACACTTTCACAGATTCTCCTTGAATCAGAGAGAAAATTGAAAGGGAAAAACAAACAGATGTAAACAGATGAAAAACCGCTCCTCGCACAATCATTGATCACCAGTCCAAGTCCTTGATTCTGTCTAATGAGCTGCTAGTTCCTTCTGGGAGGCGGAGCAATGAGATAAAACAAACGCCGCCCGACACAGTGAAAATGGACCAACTGCAAAATCAAAGTAGACCTTTTTATCGGAAAAAAATATGATGCTGGTGTGATTTATTCTTTCTTTATGTAAATATGGAAATTGCAGGCGGCACAGTGCTGCAGTGGGTTATCATTGTCCTCCTTGTTTCTGAGTGGGTTTTTTGTCGATGTTACAAAGCTTAGCTCAAGAAGGGAAGGGGAATATAAAAAATAAATATAAATGGTTATTTATTTTGCAAAAAAGTTTGAAATAAGATAACAAAAGTATAAAGGTGAGGCAATTTACAGAGAAAAATGGCTTGATTTACATATTAAAGAAACACTATATAAAGGGTTTAGACACAAGAGGGCGCCGTAACACCCGTTACTCTCTCTTCCTGCCACATGTAAAAACATGCAGATTGGGGCTAGGTTAATTGGAGACTCTAAATTGACAGTAGATGTGAATGTTATGTGTCCAAGGTGTATAAGCCCTCTTCTTATCTCGGATTAGCTCCAGCTCCATGTGACCCTCAAAGGATAAGCAGTATAGATAATGCAAAGATGGATGATATGCAAAAGATGCAAAGCTACATGACGTAGCGGGACAATCACACACTAGGTCAAATTGAAATGTGGAGTTTTGCCGGTTTCACTGAAACACACACAAACACACACACACACACACAGACCAATGTGTAGCTGCTTGTCGCCTGATGTGACCCTCCTGGCTCATCAGGAAGAACTGCTCCACTTAAACTTTGTTGCTCCCTTGTAATTGAATTAGTTTGCTCAATTATATAGCGGCAGGTCTGTCCTCATTACACAGCACCATTAAAGCACAAGGATGGAGCCGAGGGGAGGAGGAGGAGGACGGGGAGGAGGAGAGCAGCAGGCGAGGAGGGAGAGAGCCTATCTGAAAGTCATTTTAGCGAAAGCGTAAAGTTTCACTGCTCTAATCTTCAGCGCGTCAGCCACATCTGTACAACACCTGTGCCACAGTTTATGAATTATGTCCTGCTGCGTCTCCCCTGCCTTCGCTGTCTCTTTCTGTTTGACTTTCCTCTCCGACTCACTCCGTGCTTCGGGGGCCAAATGTTTGGTAAAACGCTGAGGCAGCATTTCGGCAGAGTTCTTCTCAAGTTTACTTCACTGACTTCGTTAGAAAACATCCATCTGAGCCAAAATGCTGTCAAACCACTTGCTGCAGGGGTTCCTGAGCTCAGCACAATGATCACACATCTGCCAAATATTCACTCACACTGGAACACACACACACATAGAGGGGGGGGGGGGGGCTTCCTTATTCTGTGAAAGACTCTTTGTATCTGCATCAAAGCCACAATTCAAAGAAGTCAACTCTTCTCTTCTTTCTGTTCCTTTGTCTCTCTGTTTGTCCCTTCTCCTGTCTCTCTCTCACAGGAGCAGCTGGAGGGCCTCCAGAGTGACTTCAAGCATGTTGATGACGGAGGTTTCCAGCTGCAGAGGTGAGTTTTCACACAAGCACACACACACACACAGGCACACACACACAATGAACACACAACACAGAGACAGAATGCGCAACCGGCTGATGTAGAAGCCGATCTCCCTGCAGATGTTACCAAGCTATTGCTGTTTAATTACTGATGACCCTGACTGAGATTGGACCTGTGTGTGTGTGTGTGTGTGTGTGTGTGTGTGTGTGTGTGTGTGTGTGTGTGTGTGTGTGTGTGTGTGTGTGTGTGTGTGTGTGTGTGTGTGTGTGTGTGTGTGTGTGTGTGTGTGTGTGTGTATGTCCTCTGAATGTCCCCTACCCCCCCTATCTCTCCTGGGTCAGTAATCACCTGACCATGGACCTGGATAACAACATCAATATCAACATGCTGCCCATTGAGAACAAGGTGTTCATGTGAGTATGTTTATCTCTTGCTAAAGAGGAGTTATGATATTTTTTAAATCTGATTATATACAGTTTATCTAACTAAATAGAAAGCTGCCTCTTTGAACACTTTATTTATATATTTCTTACCATAGTAGTTCTGATCTTTATATTTGAGATGACTGTGCAGTTGCATGATAATTCTGACATTTCACAAGATTAGCAAAACATCTTAGAGAAAATACTTTAAATATAGACTTTCTGACTTTTTGCCAATCTTGTCTTTCCTCTTAGACAAATAATCGAAGCATTGCTTCATTGTAAAGGGTCACATACTTTAAATAGAATCCTGTCTCCTGACTGATTCTCAAACAAACAAACCTTCCTTAAAGATATAAAATATAACAATAATCCATTAAAATGTCTAAAACAACTACACCTATGTTGTTTATTTTAATGTACTTACATTAACCGACATTTTGAATAACAACTTTGATTCTGTACCTTCATCCGTGAACATGAGTTGTGCCTGTGTGGCGTCAGGTATATTTTCATCCGCAATCGTGGTGAGGACAACAACTCCCATGATCCCACACTGTTTCACAATGTCATGAAGTCTTTTGTTATTGTTTTGGCTGAGAGACCCCCTTAGAGGCTGAAATGACATATTGTATATTGATAGCAGTACATGCAGTGCATTTACAAAACATGTCCCTGTGTTGATACGTTGCCTCTTCTTCGATGCTGCAGTATCCAGCGGGCCTGGCGTGACTTCCTGCAGAGACAGGAAGCGGAGAAAAGGAGCCCGTCCCCGCCCTCCCTCTCCTCCTCTGACAAGATGAGCATGTCAATCAGCATGGCGACTCTGTCAGATGGCAGCACCCCAGTAAGTCAAGCATCACTTCCATTCCAAAGTCAAAGTGTTTGGACATCGCCGTGGCTGCCAGTGTTGCTGGGGATGTGGTCATGGACACGTGTTAGCTTTGGCAATTGTTTTAATATTTGTGCGTCACTGGTTTCATTAAGTCTGTGTGCGTTTGGAGTTTTGTGCTGCTTTACATGCTGAATATGGGAGATATTAATTCCTGCCAGAAGGGGGCAGTATCACTCAGCTGATTTCCTCAGTGTGCACACTCACAACCTGCCTCTTCTTTGGGAGCAGAGAGTCAATATAACAGGATTTGTTCTGATATACACTCTCTCTCTCTCGAAGTAGCAGCAGCAGCGGTGGAACAGCCATTCCCATTAAGCACATCTTCCCTTCATTTAACCAGATCGCAGTAAATCCCCGGGATTTTCTTTCCTGCGTCTCCCGGTCATTATAATTCTGTACTGACGTCGGCTGCAGCCCTCTGACTGAATAGCAAGTGTGTGTACACTCCTCTCCTAATCTCTGAGCCTGGAGTCAACAGGCAGGTTAAATCTCAGAGACAGCCGGGAGAGTTCCCTGTGTGAGCACACTTAGGTGGTACTTGTCCACTCAATCAGTTCAGAGAAAAGGTTTTTACACTGAAGGAGACTGTTTGATTTGGATTCCCGTGGATGAAAGAGGGTCGATTGGTTTATTAGTGAGGAGAAGAAACTGGAAGAAATACCAGCGCTCTGTGGGGTTTACAGTAACATGAGATGAGCAGTGGCGGGGAAGTTTGTGGATACACAGTTTATGCCGTAGGTTATGTTTATGGTTTATACACACACATAAATATATATATATATATATACTGTGCAATACACACCCACACACACACACACACACTTACACATACTCATATCTTAGAGAGGACACTCATTGGTTATAATGCATTCCCTAGTCCCTCACGCTTACCATCAAATCTAAAAGCAGAACCTACCTAAACCTAATTCTCACCCTACCCAGCCCATGAAACACTTGCTAATAAGACTATACAAACATACACACTGAACTTACTAATACTAATATAGCTCTTTTTTGGTATATACCCAAAACCCCACCCAGTCCCTTAACCCTTACCTTAACCCTTTTGGGGCTTTTAACGTAACAGAGGGACAAATATATAAATCTGTGCCTTTGCACACATCCGGTTGTTTAAATGTATCGTCCCCAAACCAAACCCTAAAATCAAGTCTTAATCCTAAAGCAACACTTACTCACCTCCCTCTGCAAAATCTATGCTCAAAATGGTCCTCCCAAAGTAAAAATTCACACACACACACACACACACACAAATACAACATGGGTAAAACATGCTTTACATACAACTAATCTAAAAATACCTCCTCAACACACCAAAGGCACACAGTAAGAAAGATGTGTGGGCAGGAGCCGGCCATGGGCCTGACAGAACACGTATGTTTTTAGCTTGCTTCTGAAAGTCAACACAGTTGTGGTAGATCTTATATCATCAGGCCGTTAACGTTGGATGCGTTGGAAATCCTTTGGGATGGCCAGGAAATGCTTAGCTCAGTGACTCAGACCTGCTGACAAGGGCATATCATCAATGAAAGACGGAGAGAGAGTGTGTGTGTGTGTGTGTGTGTGTGTGTGTGTGTGTGTGTGTGTGTGTGTGTGTGTGTGTGTGTGTGTGTGTGTGTGTGTGTGTGCGTGCGTGTGTGTGTGTGCGAGTTGAGACCCTAAGGTCAAGGGAGACAGAGGAGAGCGGTGGAGGGGAAAGGAAGATGAAAAACAGATGTTGGTTCTGTGAAATGTGCTGATTCTGTAGATCTGCTCCACTTTGTGGGAAACAGAGGCTCAGCTTCTCCTCATATGATTTCATGGCTTCTTCTTTTTTGGATTGATAGCATCAGTCAATCAGTCACTCAACTCTCTCTCTCTTTTTTATTTGATTGTCCTTTCTTTACAATAATGTTTATTTTTTCTTCTACTGGATGTGACAGCTCATCCCTGTTTGAATTTCTAAACGTTTCATTTTTGTTTACCCGCGAGTCCGCGACATACATTGTCATTTTGACTCTATACATAAATGGAATTCTATGCGTGAACGCACACACACACACAGGCACCCACGCAGACACCCACGCAGACACACACACACACACACACACACACACACACACACACACACACACACACACACACATTGATAGTCTTTTCTTCCTGTGACACAGTGATGTGGCCGTCATCTTTAAAGTGATTGAATTTGTAACCTTTGTGCCTATAACATCAGTCTTGACATGTATGTGTGTGACCATGTGTGTGTGTATTTCACATGTCAATCTAACTTTCAACCTATTTCTTTGGCCTTCGTGTGTTTTCAAGACTGATGAGTTTACCGCTCTCAGCTGTGTGTGTGTGTGTGTGTGTGTGTGTGTGTCAGTTTACATGCAACTCTTTGCTGCGTTAATGATCTCTTCACACTGTAAGTTAGGTCACTCATCACCATGGCAATCCAGTAAAAGCCGAGCGGCTCTGGATATCTCTCTCTATGATCGATCACTCTGCTCCGTGGCAACCCTGATAGAAGGAGGCAGAAATTATGGGTTTCATTAAAGGGGAACCTAACAAAACTCTGACTTTTATTCCCAGATATGAATCAGCTGTCTAAATTTTATTGTTTCATAATACTGTTCCCTGTCAACACCCCCCACTGACCACCTTCGAGCACACACACATGCACAACACAAAGGAGAGAGCACACACACACACACACACACACATGCACGCAAACACATTGACAAAGGCACATTGACACACAAGCCACTACAGCCTCAATTTCAGACTGTCTACATGATAGATGTCTTTTTATAACCACACATCAATCAATAGGGAGCCGGCTGAAGGTTTTTTATTTTCTTAATCCCTCGAGAAATGGGGACAAAAAAAAACGTAAGATGTCCCTATATTTTCTATCAATAAAAAAGTTTTAGCATTTTAATTCTGGATTGTGAGGATGGCCCCGCCTCGTCTCATTTTACTGGCTGTTTATCCTTTGGGGATTGGGAGCTGTCCACTGCCCTGGTGCTGAACCATGATGTAGTTGCTGAGTTTTCACACTAGAGGGAGATCCTGTATCATAGTGGACTTATTTCTTTTTTTTGTTGCTTTTCCTGGGGAATGATCAGACCTGTTGTGGATATATATATATTTTATATATATAAAGAGAGAGCAGTGTGAGTGTGTGTGCTTGTGTGTGCGTGTGCATGTCAGTGTGCGTGTTGGCTGATGAAGGGCACACAGGGCAGGTTCGTCCATCTGGTCTGCCAAGGTGCACTGAGACCGGGCCGAGCAGAGCAGCACAGCCCCGTCTGCCAGCTGTCATACTTCTCCATCCCTGCCTCTCTCTCTCTCTCTCCATCAACTCTCTCTTAACATTCCTCTCCTTCTCCTCTTTTTCTGACATGTCATAGTTTATTTATTTTTTTTCCTTTCTCTTTCTTATTTTAATGTCCCTCTCACACTGGCTCTCAGTCTCTTTATCACTTACTCGCCCACCTCCGGTTTTCTTGACTTTATCAGGTCATGCAGCTGCCGCGGCAGCTACGGGAGCCTGGCAGGGGAGATGAATTGAGGTTCTGCAAAGAATTTTTTGTCTTGCTGTTGTATGTCTACTTTTAATGTACAATACAAGAAGTATAATTTGACTCCATTGCAATAAAAGTGTGCTACCACAGGCTGTGGGTCTGCGTCCTGAAATGACTTTTCTGTCGCTGACTCAAAATTTGCCATTACGCCAAGCGTTAGCACTTCAGCAGATTACTGAGCCAACAGGCTGCACAGACGCGTTTAACCCTTCACCTTCTTTTTCACCAATTTAATCCAGCACAGGGCGCAAATTGTTTCCTTCACTAAACTTGCATAATTTTAATCCTCACAGTCTTTTCTATTCACTGTCTATAGTAATGAAAGGCTGACTCGTACAGTGAAAGGTCACACATTGTATCATGGCAGTGGAATGGTTATTAATACACTCAGAGCCTCAGCATTGTGAATGTATGAATGCCTCCCCCTCAGGCTCATCATGCCCTCATTCTGCTGTATTTACTGTACATTAACCTCATGGTGGAACAGCAACAGGTGGACAAAGGGCAGTGCACACATCTTCAGTAGTCAAACACCGGAAAGGAAGGAGCTTAACCTCCTGTTAAGCTTGAATCTTACCTTAGTAACAAAAGAAGTTTATGTCTATGAATTGTATGCCTGAAATGAGATGAGAAAATATTTATTTGGTGGAGCTTGATTGAATTTACGAGGACTGTTGGGCCTTTGCGGAGGCATGTGCGCTTCTTACTGCTAATTGGTTAGCTACTGATGAGTTGAAAATCAAAGATCGTGTTAGAATAATGAATCTAAACCATTGTCAATGTCAAATCGATCAAATTTTTGCTGTGATCCCTGTTTGGTAAGAGGAAAGGACCCCTTTGAAAACGAGATGGTGCATCTCAAGGGGTTTATCCTCCTCTAAATTGTCAGATAAATGAGGAAGCACTTCCCCAAAAACTTTTAATGGGGGTTAAATGGAAACCTCAAAGCAAATCTAATATTCTCGAGTGGAGTAAACACTCTTGTAAAAATGAAAAAGTGCACAGATCGAGATTATTAAAGAACTTAAAAAAAAGGGATCAGTAACTGGTGCTTTGATGCTGCAGATAATGTCAAGAGTAATTAAGTATAGACTTTGTATGAAATGTCTGTTTCCATAGACACAAGGCTCTTTGCTGTGTGCACAGTATCAAGGAAACATCAGATCTGATTATCATTACAGTGCCAGCTATGAAGTCGGCTATTACATGTTGTCCCTATTCCCAGCAATGTCTTTTTGCCTAATAGCTTTTCCTTCCTCTCTTCTTCTGTGGACCTGGACATCCCTGTGATGATTCAATGGGAATTATGCAAATGTTAAATAAGGCTTTGGAAATGAATGCCATCTCCCTGCAGTCTCATCGTCACTAGAGGATGGGTGTTACTGGAGCCGATGATTTTACAATCCTGTTACTGTAACACTGCGGACGATACAAAAAGAAGAGCCTAGGTCTTGCAATTAAGAATCCCCTTGAATAAGTTTGTGATTATTGGATGCAAATTCTGCGCTTAATCATTTTTCTTCCTTCATTGATTGAAAAGGCAGCCTACACATGGGATTATACTGGTTCTTATTCCTCGGGAGTGGTGCCGGGTTTGGTTTTCAAGGCTGCATGTTTAATCAACATAATCCCTCTTGTCACAATGGCTCACCCATAGATAAGATGTACAGTATGTGGCAGCAGTGCAGGTGGGGGTGCGCCAGCCCTGCTGTGTCGGAGGTGGGCTGGGCAGAGAGAGTGACAGCCCTGGCTGGATGCATAGGGGGCCGCCGTGACACACCAGCCGAGGTATTGATTGACAGAATTGTAAGTGAACCCTCACTGCTCCATCACCACCTCATGTGGACAGAATCAGGACGTAGATGTGGACGCCACAGAAGCTACGTCCTCTCGAGACTGCAAAGCGAATATTAGCTTTTTCTCTCTCTACGCACTCCGGCTCTAGCTTTCTTTGCAAATGCTTCAACCGCCCTGCAGACATGTGAAGGACATTCATGCGACTCCTATTATTATGTATTTCGGAGACGGAGCCCTCTGTGCAGTAATGTCTGATGGAGGGCAGCAACGTCTCACTCTGCTAATCACCTGCCTGCGGCATGTCAAGTCAAACATGGGCCCTTTTACACCTGGGACGTGTCATGTCACACGCTCTCCACACATTACAGCCCCGTGACACGCTGGACGTTAGACGTGTGTGTGTGAGAATGTGATGGAGGGGATGACAGGGGTGGGGGGGAAGTGGAACTAAATGCACACTGAGTCTTAATTAGCTCTGGAGCCTTTTTCCTCCCTTGTGCATGAAGTTCCTTGAAATGCCAGTTGAAAGTAATCTGTGACCTGTGAGTCTGTTGCTTTGGAGTCTGCGTCGTTTGTCAATGTTTGAGGGACAGTTGTTTACGAGTGGAATCAGCTCCGGCTTCAGAGTGACGTCATGTTGCGTTTGTATCATCTGGCAGAATCCACAGGGGGTCACTGTTCTGCTTAGCTGGGACCGACAGGCCGGCTCAACACTGTAGCAGGGAGTTGTCCAGGTGGAAGAAAACCTTGTGCTCCACTTTCATTCCTCTACCTGCACATCAATGACATCATCACACAATGTCGTGTAGATGACGCTTGGTCAGCAAACACCACCTCTCTCTCTCTCTCTCTCTCTCTCTCTCTCTCTCTCTTTCTCTGCAATCAAGGGCCTAAAAAAAATTTAGTAATTAAAACTAGCGCCACTCTGCTGTTTTGCGTCCCAGTAGCTCATCTGTCTTTCTCATTTCTCCTTCACCTTTCTGCCTCCCCCCCCCCTCTCTCTCCCCCTCTCCCTCTCTCTCTTCGAGCCTTTTAATTTCACGACACTTGATTTAAATATTAAAGTGTTATAGGATTACGTCAGACCAGTGAACAAGCTGCTCGGGGGGGGGGGGTTTCCTGCCCGTCCTCCATATAAGCATTTCCCTCCATCTGTCTTTCTTTGTACAGGATGATGACGTGTAAATACATTTGTGCTGCAAAAATACACATTAGATGGATTAGATTCTGTAAACAGTGCCACAGGGTTTGAAATCCTTGTAGGACAATAAGTGGGATTTTACTTCAAGCGTTGTACTCCAATGACAGCACTTATGGCTTTTTGTACAGCAAGTTACCTCATGTAAAAAAGCTGGTTAATGGTAGATGCTCTTGATGAATACTCAAGCGCTTTACAGTACTTTTTGCCATTCACCCATTGATCCCTTTACACACATTCACAAAGTGCATCTGTGTGCATATCACTCACACAGCCAACAGGGGTAATTTGTGGTTCAGTGTCTTGCCCAAGAACCGCTGACCTTTTAGTTTGTGGATGACCTGCTCTACCTACTATATGCATACATGTTTCCTGTTAACAGTCTTTCAAACACCCACACATTTATCTTTTACAATAATAGAAATATGGTTTCTTTTGTATGGAAAACCCAATTGAAAAACATACGATTTCACATTTTATTTAAGGGCAGTGCTGTATTTCTGTGTGGAGTTTGAATGCTCTCCGTGTGTCTGCATGATTTGGAACTGGCACTTTCGTAACTGCAGCAACAGTGTTGGTTGTCATGTAGTCTATTGGGCGCTGGATATTTATACCACTAATTCCCAAATGCAATGACACCAACTGTGGTGTGGCTCATTAACTTTGTGTTTGTGTTTGTGCATTAAAACCCTGAAAGTCTCACCTGGAAAGGGTTGAGGGTAAAACCTGCTTCGAGCGCTGCCGTCTTATATCTGGTGGTGACCATGATTTATTGATATGTGGAAGGTCCTGCTCTCAGCCACATAAACTCAGGTATTCACACACGAACAAACACATACATTTATGCATAGACACACTCCTGCAAAGGCACATAGGAAGCACAGAGGTAAGGGGAGGTGTAGGATGTTGATCATTTGTATGTACGATTTTGCACATGCTCTACCTCAAAAGGTGTGTGTGTGTGTGTGTGTGTGTGTGTGTGTGTGTGTGTGTGTGTGTGTGTGTGTGTGTGTGTGTGTGTGTGTGTGTGTGTGTGTGTGTGTGTGTGTGAGAGGCACTGAGTGCAAAAGAACAGCCTGCAGCGCTGCACATATCCAGCTTCATTTACCAGATTCCAGTCCTCCGTGATCAGCAGGATCATTATCCTCTCTCCTCTCTCCTCTCTCCCCTCGCTCCCTCATTGCTGCTTCTGCAGGGACACGAGGTGGCACACCGGAATACATCAGCACACACACACACACACACACACACACACACACATCCCGCTTGCACTCATCACAACTGCTTATTATTATTCTGCACTCAAACACATGAACCGAAAAAAGTATAACTAAAAATAGTGAACTGCTGAGTGCGTACGGGCGCAGAGAGGTGCACGGTTCTGTTGTTTATTGCCACGTGTATTCCTGTGGCGGTTTAAAAATGACAAAATGAGGTTAGTGTGCGTGCATGTGTGTCTTCACTCCTGACTTTGGTGTTTTGAAGGCCACAGTTGATGCTGGTATCAGTATGCACTGTGGAGAAGGCTGCTGGAGAGATAGATATCTAAGACGATATTAAGGCTTCCACCCTGCTACCAGTGGAAAACCACTCTCCCTGTGTCGTTGTGTATATACCGCACTGTTGAGCACAACAGGAAGCTGTTTGTGTTGTGCAACAAGGTCACACATATATGTGCTCATGAGGGGACACATTTGTCTAAGTAATCAGCAACAGGAAACGGAGCATTAACCATTCCCGTGGCTCGCCGTCCCAACGTCACAATCATCACTTAGAAAACATCAGTGGCGACAGATTGAAATAACCCAGATGATTCTGTGCTCCAGTTTTTCATTCAAGTATTTTTCCTCAGTTGTACGTTCCTCTTTCTTCTCAAACTGACAAGTCCTCTGTGATGTTCCCCCGCCTGCATGTATTTCTGAGAGGACCCACCATGTTGTTATTCAACTTGAACAATCCCGATGCTTATTCAGCCTTGTGAGATCCCTCTAATAGTCACAGTGACTGCTGAGCTGTGGAGCTGCGGGCTACACTAAACCCACTCTGCAAATATAAAAGACAGCACGCATGCTGCCCGTCAATTGTTGTTGGTGTGTGTGTGTGTGTGTGTGTGTGTGTGTGTGTGTGTGTGTGTGTGTGTGTGTGTGTGTGTGTGTGTGTGTGTGTGTGTGTGTGTGTGTGTGTGTGTGTGTGTGTGTGTGTGTGTGTGTGTCTGCTCTGTCAGATGTGACCATCTAAGCTGTGGTTTTTATTAAAATACTGAACATGCAGTCTGTTCCAGAAGGAGAAGAAGAAGGGGGATTTTGTTTCTTGGTTTATTGGTTTGGCATTTAGAGACTTGAGAAATCCTGGGAAGAAGATTGGAGGGAAATATATTGAACAGAAGGGAGATAAAAGAAGGGAGAAAGGGGCCTTTCCTCCTTCCCACTGAGTGGTGCGGTCTCCAGAGACAAATAAACTGATTTGTGATTAATGAAAAGATGGAGTAGAAGCTTCCTCTCCCTCTCTTTCTTCCTCCCCCTCTTTCCTTTCCTCCTCTAACCTAACTTTCTCACCCAGAAAATCCATCTCGGTAATGATGTCTGTGTGTAGGGAATGATTAGGGAGCAGATAAAGAGAGGAATCAGCCAAAGGAACACAAAAACACTCTACAGTATTATCATGGCGCAACCACTCCGCAGGCAAACGGAGATAACGTGCTATCGTGAGGTAAACACCTGACCTCTCACGAAAACACAAAGTCACGGTCTTCTCCCGTGCAACTTTCTTCCCCCTTTCACAGCGACTTTGCATAATTTCCGTCACCAATTTAGCGAAATGGCAACAAAGTGGGAACAAGCCCCTGTGGGCTCTGTATTTAGATGATGCAGCCAGGTGATGATGCAGCGCAAGATTCAATAAAAAAAATAAGAGGGGTTTTAAAGGAGCCACACAGATGAAGGGGGTGATGGAGTTTTGTGGAGCTCCTTCATGCTTCATTAGCCCTTTGAACGTTTATCAGCTGGCTGTGCTGTCCTTATCACCACCCACGTGTCCCGTGGTGAAGCACTCATCCCTGCACCCACTGATATTACAGGGCATCGCTCTGACCTTTTCCAGCCAGTGAAATGCAGAAAGGCCAAAGGGAAAGGAAGGTCGAGGGATGCGGATGATGCACACAGAAGGACGTTTGTTTTTTAACTGTAGTCACATGAGTATTGCAGGAAGAGAAGGATAAAAATAGCGAAATAGACGACATGTAGAAAATGGGTGAGCGACAGTGTCATCACCAGGAGGCCTGGTGGATCAGAAGCTATACAACCCTGCACCTGCCAATCACAAAGGAGACTTCACAGCTCTCACAACCAGAGCAACATGTTTTTAGTATGTGAAGAGTGTGAAGCGGGAAACTGAGGCGTGCAGGGAAAGATGATGGAAAATAAGAGAAGCTCTGTTTCTCTTTAAAATGACAATTGAAAAACAGAGCTCTGATTTGATGCTTGATGTCGGGGTAGAGAGGAAGTTGTCGTGCAGTGGCGCAGGAGAGACCGAAAGTAGGTTTCAAGATAATGAGACGGTCCATCTTTGAACATTTTAGACACTTACTGCTTCCTCCTTCTCACCAGCTGCTCCTTGGGAAACCACTGTGCTAAGAGATCCCTCCAGTTTGTCTTGGATCTGTGCAAAGGACTCCTACCAGTCAGCCATGCACAGAATACCTGATTGTGTTGACTGCTCAGGACCATCCTAATGCGTTCCATGCCCCTGAAGACTTACAGAGAAATGCCCTCTTCCTATTCCTCTCCTTTGGTCCAACCCTGAGATATGAACATCAATACACAGTCAGTCATCATGTTTATTTCAATGTAGCGTTAGTACCCTCCATAGAAAATTCTACACTTCACTGAAAACGTTATGACCTGTGTGTTTTTCAGTGTGAATAGCGACTCCAGCATTTCCGTCTACCCCTCTTGCCCCCCTTCTAGGGTGGTAAAAGGGGTTAAAGGGGTGTTAAAAGATCTAGATGGTCGCTAACCCTAGAACACATAGTCTATCACATGAATTGGGACAGGGCCTAAAACATACAGTCTCACACCTCTTTAGAAGAAAATGTCTCTGTGGCCATGAAATCACTTTAAAAGTTGTTTGGTTTGAGCTCAGCATTAATGGTTGACCAAGCTCTTTGGCGGAGCAGGAGCCCAACACCAAAACATTGTTGTTTGGACAAGAACAATCAATTAACTTTAAG
This sequence comes from Limanda limanda, assembly GCF_963576545.1. NCBI lineage: Eukaryota > Metazoa > Chordata > Actinopteri > Pleuronectiformes > Pleuronectidae > Limanda > Limanda limanda. The sequence continues at coordinate 19,500,135 of NC_083641.1, read as the reverse complement.
CATTTTGTGTTTTTCACCCTCCTCTTCACCACTGCAGCTTGATGTGTTTGCTCACCTTACTTCAGCTGCTGCATCTAACCAGCAACACTCGGTTTCACATTCATTCCTCTCTGGTTGGGTTATATTGCCAGACTTTTGTATTGTTTTTAGCAAGGGGTTGTCACTATTAGCACCGTCTCCTCACAGCTAAAAGGTTAATGGTTTGAGTCCCAGTTCATTCGGGCCTTAGCTGTTCTTCCCTTATCTGCATTGGTTGGCTCCAGCTTCCCCCGTGATCCTCCAAGGATTAACGCTATAGATAGTTTGATTTTTAGGTGTCCCTAATAAAAAGGCAACTTAGCGTAGAGTCAAGTATCAGCATTTTCATAGTATTGTGTATTTAGGTCGTGTTTGTTTGTGTATTCAGTAGTACACTACGAGTTGCCTCAAGGACATACGCGTAGCCTCATTGTGTACTGAATGACAGCAGACGCGCTGTCCCAGAATACAGTGTCTGCATATTCACATCAAGAGGAAACAATTCATGCAGAATTCACAGAGCAAACAGAGAGTGGCTGACAGCTTTGATATGACAACGCTTTCCCCCTCACGTAGCGCACCACCGTCTCCAAATCAGTCATTCGCTGAGTTCACGAACTCAGAGACAACTAGAAAGAAGGAGAGAGGGAGAGAGAGAGAGAAATACAACCAAGCAATGTGAGGCTGACGAAATGTGAGAAGAAGGAAGATTTCCAAGAAATCTCTCATTCCTGTGCAACTCTTCAGCAGCCTTCCTCTACTTTGGGCAGAACAGAGGTTTTGCTAAGAGACATCACAACACAAAAGCACGTTAACCGCTTTGTAGTAAGCAGATCTCACATGGGACGAGCTGAGGTAGGAAGTTCAGCAGGTACTGGAAAGGAGAAGCCAAGTAGTTTGGAGACTGGGGAAGTTTTCAATTCCTAGCTGTGTTTTATAAATACCATTTTTTTTAAACGAACATCTGCTGCTATAGGTTCCTCTCTGTCCTGGGTTTGTGTTATTAATTTATTGTAATCTTTCACTGGGCTCACAGGCGGTTTTTGCTCTTCAACATGAATAAATATTTCATCGAGCTATTTCCATTTTCCAGTAGGGCAGCTGTCTCTCTAAAGGGTGGAGTATGGAATATTGTTAATGTCTCTGGCACAGTAAATGTATTCACACACATTATACCATCAACCATTATATATATATAATGGTTGATGTTATGTATTATATATGATATATAATATATAACACATCTATATATTATGGTTTATATTATATATATATGTTCCTATTATACACCTCCATACTCCTCCATACTCCCATCTCTCATTAACATAAATTTCAGAGTCTTTTACAAATTCAATATCGTGCTCTTACAATTCTTCTGTTCCATTCTGACTGGAGGAACCCTCTCTGCATGCATAATGCAGCACTGAAAAAATCTTTATTCACAACAGCTGTGTTGGGCTTTCAGTACAAATCCATGCTGTTCAGTGAATGAAGGCAGCGTAGTAGGCACTGCTACAATATTTCAGTCAACAGCCGTAATTAAATGACAAACGACTGAGGAGACACTCATTTGTTGAACAGGAGTGGATTTGTTCTATCACTGCTGTCAAGGGCACCAGAAGATTTCTGCTGGTCCGGTCACGTGCAGCCGTCTGCTGGGGGCCGTCACTAATGAAATTTGATGAGACCACATGGATATCCTACTCCAGTCAAGTGTATTAATATCATGGTTGATTTATGTTGACTTTAAATCTATTTCTAATAACAAGTGAAGATATTCCGATTTTGTCAGCGCCCCAGTGAACTCAGTGTTGTAAATTATCAAAAGGTTTACAGCATTATAATAACACAAGTTGTAAGTGATTTATACAAGTATCATAGGCTGGTATTGTACATTAGTATACTTATATATATATATATATATTATATATATATTTATATATATAATCCCTTAATATTATATAAAACATTTTCTAAGCATTCATGCTTACATTTGTTTGAAGTTGTATGGATGCGATCAGAGAGGACTTCCTCTGCAAGTACTAGTTTACTGTATTGTAAAGGCCTTAAAGGTTCAGTGTGTAGAATCTAGTGACATCTAGTGGTGAACTTGCATGTTGCAGCTGAATGAGCCTCACCTCACCCTCTCCCTCGCAAACATGAAGGAGAACCTGTGTTGGCTTTCAGTTGTCATAAAAACTCTAAATGTTTAGTTTGTCCAGTTTGTGCTACTGTAAAAAATATGGCCCATTCAAGAGTAAAGAAAACAACAATTCCTACAATATAGATGATTACAAACTGGTGAAAACATCCCTAGGATTATTTTGTATTCATTTCCGGCCTATAGATCCCTTTCATCTGAATCTTACACACTGGACCTTTAAGATACAGATAGATACTAACTATAACAGTGGTTAACCTCAACATATTATTATCCTGCATACGTGGGTGAATAGAGGCAGTGCTTACTACGGTATAAAACAATGAATACAAAAAGCAGTGTTTGAATCCAAAATGCCCTGTTATCAAGTTCATGAATAGGTGTTTTATTGTGAAGTTGGGTAAACTGCATCTCTTCTGTAATATCAGTTTTTATTGGATGCTCACATTGAAAATATTTGTAACGACGCCTCGTCTTAGATCAAATATGTCTAAAACTTGAGAACCTATAGAGGCAACCGCAGGTTTAGACAGAGATTAAAAGAGTCTGACAGAAAGAAAACTTTATAATAAGAAAGCCAGGGGACACATATTTCATCTCACTCTGCTGGTATAAAGTCCAGTGTGTGCGCGCGTGTCTGGGTGCACAAACACAAGTGCTACTTTGTGTGAAAGGCTTGTATGCCTCTATCTGCTATTAAATAGAACTCAGTGGACCATGCCTCCATATGTCTGGCTTTGATACAGCCACTGTCTTTGAGTTATGCACTGCGTTGAGCTAATTCGTTTTTCACCGAGGCAGATTGCTCCGCTCAGAAGCACACGTTGTTCTGTCCAGCACTCCAGTCTGTCCCCGATGGACGACAGTCCGAATGGTCCATATGTGGTGTGAAAACAGAGCTTAGCCTGTGATATTATGTTGAAATGATGTTAACTTGTGATACAGACTGAATTTAGAACATCTTGCATATAATCAAATATTTCACGTTCTTTACCAACTACTGCTGTAACATTTGTCGCTTGAAACACTTGATTGAATCATTCAGACATACTTCTATTTTGAACAGCATTCATTATTATCATAGACTGTATATAGAGGTGGACAACTTGTCTCCATTTCCTCCTACTATCTAGAAATAAAGCCTAAATATCTGAGATAGGAATGCTCCTGTCTAGAGAGTCAGTCACTACTGTCAATCATGAAGTTTCACCCAAAATTTATAGCATCAAAAAACGTATCAAAAACAAACACACTGGAATGAATTCTCATTGACCAAAAGTCAGTATGATAAGAATGACCTCAAATGACAGAAACCATCTTTGAGGAAAAATGTACATGTTTGATACTTTTGATTTTTTTTTGTTTGGTCCATGTCCATTCCACAAACAAGGAGGAGAAAGGGTCCTGTACTGCAGCCCGCCACCAGGTGACGATGGAGATGCTCCGGCTTCACTTTTGGCGAGCAGTCATGTCATCTGTGATCATTACACAGTGTTTGCTGTACGTCACATCATGTGCCGTAAACACAGACGACACGAACAGGTGTCAGAAACAGTATAAAACTGTACCTGCGAGAGATTTTCCATAAACAACTGTCAAATCAGTGAACCTGGTGTTTATCTCTCTGCAGCTAGAGAACACACGGCTCGGGTGTTTGGATCCAATTCAAGGAACAGACTGCATGTGCTAAGGCGACGGCTGTGGGCCGTGGAATCCACCAAGGAAAGCAGAGAAATGTTTTTTTTTTTGCTACAGACAAGCGTGCAGGGATTAGCAGTAATGGGTTCACCTCACTGTAAACAGACAAAGCACTAATGTCAGTGTTTTCAAATGTTTCCCATCACATGTTGCTGGCTTCATCCAGCTTTGAGCCTATTATTGCATGTTGGGAAGGGTGTCTGCATCCGAGCCCCCTCAGCATATTGGTCCTAGGCTAACACACACCCCTTAGATCAGAAGTGGTGAGACGGCATCCTCCATCTGAACTGTTTCAGAATTGTTTTCTACCATCCTTAGGATCTCTTTTGGAACACAGTGGAGCTCATACCTCCGCCAAGGCCCAACAGTCCCCTTCAATCACGCTGCATCACATTTCATACACTCACAAATATATTTTCCTTATTATCCCAGATCTTTCATCAAGCACAATTAATTATTCCTTCTGGAAAAATGTTGAAGAATGCCCTATGTTTCAACGTTAAAGAAAGGCACTAATAAATTCCAGCACCTGCCCCCTAATTTAGATCCACAACTAAATTCAGTGGGTTCTTCCATGACCCATATTGAATCAGTCCAATAGTTTTTGTGTAAGTAACAGACAATCAAACAGACACCATTGAATACAGATGTTTTTTGGAAATCCGTTCAGTAGTTTCTGTCTCACTCATAAACAAACAGATACACATGCAGGGGTGAAAACAGCAGAGCATTTTGTAGGGAGAATAGAATGTTCTATTCCAAAAGGTTTGCTACTGTTTGTTCTCTTCACTGTTGTAGCGGCTGTAACATGCTCAGCTACAGTACTTATTTTAGTGCCTGAGTCCTGAGAGGTAGCAGTGTGTGTGTGTGCAGATGTTCACCAGCACTGAGGAGGGATAAGACAAAGATAAAGGGAGTCAAAGAGTGTACTTACAGTGTATGAAAATGTAGACCGCTGTCTTCAGTAAAAAGATTCACTGTGGACATGGAAACAAATGAAACCAAATTGAGGGGGGGGGGGGGTCCCAAGACCATAATGGCACCAGCAGAAATGAGAAGGGTGGAGGGGGAAAGTGTGAGTTATGAAATCTGTAATGAATAGTCTCAGTGACACCCCTGGCTGCCAGATTGCGTAGTTTAGCTCAATCCATCACTAAAGGAACATTTTCCACTCTTCACCCGCAGTCGAAACATGAAAATCACAGCTCCTCTGTCCAGTTTTAATACCGTAGCTATCAATTCACTGGCCCCTATCTCGCTGCGGCCTTAATTATGCGCTATCTCGTGTGCCATCTGCCCCCCCGGTTCGAGCCTGATCATCATTCAGTGGAAGATGAGTGAAATGAGCATGTTCTAATTAAATAAGAAGGAGAGAGACAGAGAGAGAGGCGGTGGGAGATCACAATATCAGTGTGTGTAATATGAGCTGGGTGGAATAATGTCTGCATTTGACTGTCCCAGGGTTTATGAGCTGCTTAGATGTGAAGTCACAGTAATATAAAATGAGTGACACCAGATATGAAACCAGTCTCAGCAGAGACATCTGTTTGTTCAGCTATTTAAAAAACTGCAATATTACATTATATCACACTTTAAAAAGACATCATGGAGTGCGCCCACATCATTTAAAATTTTTTACCTCATTCTAAACATTTAAAAAAAAAAGGCTAGTCCCAATTTTTCTAGTAATTTTTGTTTTAAATATTCACTATGTTACTTGGGCCGCTCTGGGTCTAACATTAAAACAATAACAAACAACAATGATAACGTCATGAAGCGGCGTGGGATCATGGGAGTCGTTGTTATCACCATTACAGATGAAATGATCCATTTCTTACATGGTCACAGTTGGAGAAACAAGAGTTCTTCCAAACAGAGAGACTAATAACTGGCTCAATAGCAAACATGTGTCAGACTAAAATTGCCAAAGTACAACCGAACATATACACTGTATCTGTTTTGGCGTCAGTAACAGAAGGAGGGAGTCACCTGCAGAGAGAGAAAACAGTTTGCTTTGCTGGAAAATTCCTGAAAACAGCTTACTCACGGCCTGAAACAGTAAATGTCTATTATCACTGGCATGTTCCAGAGCCTCTGCACAATCAGTTTTTCTCCATTTGGCATCAATGTGCTTTAGTGTGTGTGTGTGTCTGTGTGTGTTTGTGTGTGTGTGCATGCTTGTGTGTGAGTAGGTGTCCCCTGCTGGAAGGCATAGGTCCCAGCCCTTGCCAGTGTTATCTCTCTAACAGAGCATGGAGCATCCCGCCGAGCTGATCAGCTGGGAGGCCATCTCTCTCACAGTGGGACGCACACACACACACACACACACACACACACACACACACACACACACACACACACACGCACACACCAGTGAGAAACCCTCATGGCTTTACTCTTCTCTCAGAGCAAATTGAAGAGCTGCGGTTATTCTTTAGGGGAAACCAGGTGGAAAAGCGGGATTAAGGTGAAGAAAAGTGCAGCAAAGCTTTTGTGAACGCGACTTTGTTGAATACAAAGTTAAAATTAATATCACTGCCGCGTTGCACACTGCTGCATTACAACATGCATGTACTTCCTCCCAAGGTCAGACACCGTATGTGTGATTAAATATGAACTGCAATTTGTGCAGGGTTCCTACAACACATCACATGACCGAGGCTTGACTTCCTGGTGAGGTCAAGAATCAAACTAGCGAGTCCTTGACCTCCCAACACCCCTTCATTGATTTAAACAGAGCCCTGTGTGCCCTTGGAGGCAATAACACAGAAGATTTATGAGTTTTCCTCCCTTCCAGGATAATATGGTTTTAAGTGCAGTGAGATACACAACGGCGCTTCTCCCAGGAATGCTGCATACCATCATCTCAGGTCGAATCTTTTATTTTCGAGGTTTCTTTTCATTTGAACTCATGGTACACCAACCCATGTCCAGCCTCTATCAATCCTGGAGCCTCCTCGGGGGTTTGTCCCCCCGAGCTGCAGACAGACGACCATCACGGCTCTGCCATAGACAGTTTCCCAGCAAACAGTGGCTTGTGACTTCACAGTGCTGAAATCACCTCAGATAAGAGGATTATGGGACTGAGGACGAGTGAACAGAACATTTAGTGTCTGTGCCCGGAAACAGCGCGATCAGCAGCTAAGGGTTATTAGGCTTCTCCAGGATTTGAGGGCTGGCTCTGTCTCTCATTCACTGTCCTTCGATTCTCCCATCTTTTAGTTTTTGCCTCTCTTTCATGCCAATTTCTTGATTTAGCTTGAATTTGTTGGGCAATCTAGATTCATAGCTTAATCTCCCTCTAATTTACTCACCTTCTTTCTCCCCTTATTATTTCTGTTTGGTTTGTATGTTTCTACCCGTGTGGCAGCCAATGGCCTGAGGCATTTTGTTTTTGGATTGTCTGTACATCCGTCCGTTCTATTTGTGTGAACACGATATCTCAAGAATACCTTGAGAGAATATCTTAAAAATTGGTACAAACATTCACTTGGACTCAAAAATGTATAAAATAGGTGTTGGTGGTAAAAGGCTTAGGGTCAAGGTCTTTGACAATGACCTTAAGCCGTTGACGCAAAGCCAATTTTTCTGCCTTGAAAACATTTTATGGTAGGGAAAATTCCAGGTAATCAGCAAATTGCTCACTGTTCTGTTACCATTTTCATATATTAAAGGGATAGTTCACAAGAAATGGAAAATTTACTTAATCTCTATTCACCACTATGCCGATAGAGGGGTGGGTGAAGTGTTTGAGTCGACAAAACACGTCTGGAGTCCCAGGGGTAAACTTTGTTGGAGCAGAATCCAATACAATTGAAGTCAATGGTGTCCCCTACTTTAGACTTACTAAAACAAAAAAAATTAAAATAAAATGCCTCCATACTGCAATACTACAATAAGTTTTAAGCCTTAAAGTCTATGGGATGTGGCGATGCTAATGGACTTAGCCCCACATTGGTTTGTCCGAGGGTCCATGAATGCAACTGACAGAATTATATCAGAGGATATTTAGCAAGAGCAATATAGCAATCATCACTCCCTCTCCTACTTTTCCCTGATTTGAAATTCGCACCTTCCCAGTCATAAGCTCAGTATCCAGCAGACTGTGAGACATGGGCAGCTGCATATCCAGTGCAACATATAGTCAGAAGGGTGTTGCTGCAATAAATAGGATTGACTAAGCTGACATTTGATGTGATGAAGTGTTACTGGTGCAGTGCAGAGTTCCCTGCATTAGCATAACAGTGAATCAGTGTTGTTTCACTTAGCTTAGCGCTCCGTCCGCAGAGGGTCTCTGAGAACACAACTGTGTCAACCCACACTCTCTGATCCAGGGGCGGCCGGCACTCCTCTGTTTTACGGATGATGTCAACACATTAACGTAAATGCATTAACAGAAAGAAGAATGTTAAAACAGGCAGTAAATGGAATGGCTTGTTTATTTATGTAGCAGAAAGAGTGAGATGGATGAGGGGATTCAGACAATTATGGCTGACTGTGTGCCAAGAGGAGAGAAGAAGAAATGGAGTCAGGTTGATCAATAGATGAGGGAATGTCTGCCCCAGTATTTCATTTTAAATGTTAAGCATGGAGACTAATTACCTGTTTCAATGATAAATAGTTTTACTCTGCACACACACACACACAAACACACACACACAAACACGTTCACAAAAGATTTTTAAGCAATGCTTTCACATTATGTGCTGCAGTCTTCTGAGTTGTTCTTTGCATATTATAAATCTCCAGTCATTTTTTAGATCTGTTTCACTCTCAGTCAGACGCCCACAAGGCCTTTACTGGCTCAGCAGGGGGCGGAAGGTATTCATCCTCTATTCCAGTAGCCTTTGTGACTCCAATTATCCTTCTCTTGTAGAGTTTTTGTGTTATTAGATACAAAAATAAGGAATTTGTTTTTGGTTTGTTAACTTCAGCAATGGTGTTCAGGACTAACCGCAGCATTTACAGTGCACTGAAATGGGCTATGGTGTTTAAAGTACATCAGAGCTTTTCTTAGCCTTCACTGACCATCAGTGTCTCGTATTAATCAGTGTTGCTGAAAGGTCGTCTGCCCTCGATATGTGAGTCTTGTTGACAATCATATAGGAACAGTCTTTCTTTAATCACTCAATCCTTGATGTGAAATGATATTCCCACGAGAACAAAAACTTAAAAAGCTTTTTTCCAAACCGCAGTATGCCATCTAGGGGTGGGAAATTATTTTCCGATTTCTCTTTTCTATCTCCACAGCCGAAGAAAACCAATTTCGTTTTTATTGTCATATTTCCAGCAAATGAACTTTTTCTGTAGCTGCTGAGAAAAAAAGTTATAATCCTTATTGCTACAGGCAGAAAAATAATTGAGTCTGGTAAAAGGTCAAGACATGCGCATACAAAAAGATAAAAGCACACGCACAAACTGACACGAATGTGCACTTACATGGTAAGACACGAAGATATGCCCAGCACATGCAGACCATCTCTGAAGACATGAATATACACTTACTCATATATACTTACATACATAAAACTACAACTAACTATCATTTTCATTAAGGATTCATCTGTTTAATTAATCAGTTATGCTTTAAAAATGTGAGGTTAAAGTAAACAAGACTCTACCGCAACTTCACTGATTAGACGACACGAGCGCTGCAAAAGGTCACAACACATGCAAATATAGAAACACGTTGCAATTAACCAAAAAAACACTGTAAATGTTTCCAGTGGACCAAAGTATGTGATGAACCTGGCTGTATTTCTATGCTTTGTGAAGTTATTGAAATCTGCTACTCGTCAGTGGTTTCTTTTTACAAATTTCATGACAATTCATTCAATCTCAAACTCAGATATTCAATAAATAATGTATAGGCTCAAAGCAAATAAAAAATTAAAACTGCTAGTGGAGCATGAAGAAAAGTTGGGTACCACCAACGTCATCTACTGGGGACCATGAATGTCTACACAAACGTTTATGGCAGCCAATCCAGCAGTTTTGTAGACACTGGCAAAACAGGGGGAACTGACCATTTTTGCAAAGTTTCTGATAAGCCTGGACTTTAGATTTTTTTTAAACAGTCCAAAAATATTAAATTTCCAATGAAAATCTGAGAAAAGGTGCAGATTTTCACATTTGAGAAGTTTTAACTTGTTAATTGTATTTCTTTCTTTGTTTATTACAGTCTAGACTACATGTACACACAAAACCTGAACAATAATCCCAATGACATGTCATAGTGTTTTATGAAAACACGTGTGAACACATAGCACCAGGTCACCAACATGGTCACTGGAGCAGACATCATGCGTGTGTGTGCAGATGTGCACAATCATGCTGTGGCTGTCCCGGCTGACTGTGGCGCCGGGGGAGCTGGAGCTGAACAGCCACAGCAGGGACCCTTCCATTCCATTAGTTAAAGTGCAGGTAGATCAGCTCGGCCTGCTTGACTCCCAGTCACATCCACACAGGCAAATGTGCATTTGTTTCCAGACAGGTGTGTGTGAGTCTGTGTGTGTGTGTGTGTGTCCATTTGCTATGTAGCATGAATACAAGCTGCAAACACCTACATCAGATTCAGCCATTAATCATTGAGCTGATTCTATAAATATCTCCTGAAGGGATTTCTCTTGTGCGAGTGAACAAGGCTGAAGTCAAGCAAAGAAAAAAGAGGATGTAGCCTTTTGTTTTTTTCCATCTTTTCTTTTCTCCCTTCCTTTGTTATAGAACAGAAATGGAGGCTTTAACCCATATCTGTCCTAGCCTCACCTCTCTCACATGATCACTCTCACAGACGTGCAGAAAAATAACTTTGATTGAGGACGACAGCTGCCAATATTCATGGATTTTCTCCTCTTGTTTCCAACCCTTGGTGTGTGTGTGTGTATATCAGCATGTGTGCATTTTTACATAATCGCACATGATTGTATGCAAGTGTGTTAGCATGCATTCCTGCCCGCACTCGTCCATATGCCTGCACGCGGCTGCTCCGTCTGTCAGCCAGGTCTCATTCATTAGGGTTCCATCCAAGTGACGCCAAGCCGAACTGCTCATCTCTCATTTGGTCTGATGGACACCCGCTCGGGAGACGACCGAGGGGAGACGCGTCCCGCTCTGTCTGTCCTCCTCACTCACTCTCTCTGTTTGTTTGAGCATGCTTACGTGCCCGTCCCCGAATGGCTGAAGGGCACCGAATCCATTAAAATGAATAAAATATCTACTTTCAGTTTAACAGCATAGGCCATGGATATTAAAATTGCACAGATAACAAAGTTGTTTCCCGCCAAACCTGATGAGCACCAGCCAGTGTGATTATTGTCTGGTTTGCCTATACCACTCAGCCCGTGTTCCCTGGCTTCATGGAACAATATTTAACAAGGCGTGGGCGTAATTACACAAAGACGATTAGAGGCGGAATAGGTCAGCTCTACATCTTCCGGAATGGCAGCGGTAATAAAGCAGCTTAGGGAGCTATCAGCATTGAGCCATATTCAACATTTAGCTGGCTTTACACCTGATATATAAGATCTGTAACCCTATATCAGAAAGGGGTGATTTGAATTTCTAGCCTATAGAGTTGGTTTTTCAAACTAAGCGCAAATCTTCTTTTTTATACTCTCTCTTCATCGAGTTAGATCCGAGTGAATTTTGCCTCAAGCCAAGATTCGGCAAGCATAAGATATTAGCTTTAAAGGAACAGGTTAATATTTTTAGAAGTATAATTATTCTCTCATATTTAATGCATGTATGCATATGAAGCTATAGCTGGGACAGTGTTGGCTTTAGCATGAAGACTGGAAATAGGGAAATAGCTGGGCAGAAAAAGTCTCAACAGTAACTAAAATCTGTTATTTCATATTGTATTAGGTTTTTGATATGAGTTAATCATTATTATTATTATTATTATTACCTTGTTTTTTAAATATCACAAACGAGATGCAACAGACATAGTTAATTTCCCTGCTAACGACCAAAACCTGTAAACTATGATGAAATGTATATTTTTTAAATTAATTCAATTAATGCATCAAAATGAATTGTATTGGATCCACATGCAACAGCTTTTTGAGCGCTCACTGTAGTAAAACATTGCTTTAACAATGTATGTATATTATTCTCTGTATGACAACTCCTGGCCACCTTACAAAGGAAAACAATACCTGGGGGCTGATCTGACATCAGCATAATTTATAAAGCACTGCAGGCATATCAGTGTCAATCCTGTTTTAATTACTTGACAGAGATAATCCGCAGGTAATTACTCCTTTTTTATTAATTTCTATTTTTAATGTCCCCACATCAAATCATTTACAGAGCAGCTCAGCAGCTGTGGTGGAGGACATTATGTATAAGAGAGGTTTAATTTTAAATCTTGTATTTTCCCTTTTCACAGAGAGGAGCCATTCGACTTATGTAAATAATATGGTAATTCAGCAAAACTTCAGACTCCAATATAGTCTATATCCCCATGCAATATTGTTGGATCTGTGCCTTGAGCAATTATTCATCAACACTACATACAGCAAGGTTACACATAATAAATATATTGTGTTATTCCTCCGCTTCTTGTTCTGCCTCTACCCTCTGATGCCTCCGTCTGTCTGTTCTATGTCGAAATCCATTCTTCGAAAACCGTGTTTGTCAGAAGTTTTTCCGACCTCGACCTTGTCGTTCTTTACCGTGGGTCCATTATTATTAAGTTTTTTTCTTGTTTGTTTTTTTCCTGTTGGGCATCATAGAGAGAAGAAGACTTATAAGTAAGGGCAAAGACCAGAACACATGGGGAGGGGGGAGCAATAACAAACCAGAAGTGTCAGGACAAGTCAATGAACTGCCACTGGCTTTGAACAGAATTGAGGAAAGTGAAGAAAAACAAAAAGAAAAAAAGGTTGTGGAGGAGAGAAGGGGGAGCAGCATCATTATGTTCACCGCAGAGCACTTTCCTCGGACATCATTGTCCCATTTCCCAATTAAGCCCTCCAAAAACAGATCCCTGCAGATGGGCATGAGGCACTCAGCTAAGACCCTGAATGTCTCCCACCGGTCCAGTTTCCCTGGATGAGCAGTGGATCAGTGGGACTGTGGCGCTGCTAAGACCTGCTTTGTCAAGTCGAGGAAGCTCCGGCTGTTTCTGTTGCTATAAGCAACTGCGGACGCATCCTTTACCAGAATAAAATGAGCTCGCCTGGAGAGAACAAGAGTTTGTGGATTTATAGCAGGCACTTACAGCGCGGGCCAAATGGTTCTCTGATGTAATCAGGCCCACCATCTTAGGAGATACAGTTCCTCTCGGCCCTTTGTCTGTCACACACTCACATACACATAAAGATTTCCACAGAGACCAGTTTGCCTCAGCTGCACATACTTACACACGTTTGTGGCCATAAGACCAGACCACACGCAGTTCATCTCCCTTATCCTCTTCCAATTAAGCTTCTTCTCTACGCACATAAATAGAATAGAAAAGAAACGTCTCTGCACACAGCAGCCACATATGTTTTATTCAGACCATCAAACCTTTCCTTGCCTTGCATCATAATAAAGGCTTTCAAGGTGTGCGGGAAACTCGGCCATGACTTGGCTCTTTGTTGATGTCTCATCCTCCTAATCATCCGCGCTGTCCAACTCTCATCTCCAGGCTGTTCCCATAAATCAGTGGATCTGGATTCCAGTAATACCCTGATCACCGGCTCTTATTTCATCGTTCTAAAATCTCAAAATTAATTCTAACGTAGATGGATGTGCTCAGCAGAGACGCAGTTCAATTGGCTCGCTGTCATGTGCTAAGCTCTCCTGGCTTTACTCTGTTTGTGTGTGTGTGTTTGTGTCTATGTGTGTGTGTGTGTGTTTGTGTGTGTGTGTGTGTGTGTGTGTGTTTGTGTGCTCCAGGTAACTAATGTGCTGGAAAACAAAATATGTTTACATGGTTAGGCAAGTAGTAACTGTGGTGAAGAGTAGGAGTAGGTCTCGAGGAAATCAATATAAGTCTATCAGTTTTCCTCTGAATTCATGGAGTCACAACCGCGCGTGTGTCTGTGTGTGTCTGTGCGTGTGTGCGTTTGTGCATGCATGTGTGAGTCAGTGGCTGACGTGTGAGGAGAAAGTGGAGACAGTAACTTTGTTGCTAGGATGCACATCTCTCTCAGAAGGAAATGAAATCTGGATGACGGCAGCACAGCAGCAATCAATTAATTGTCCATGAAGTCAGGACAGTCACAAACACACACACACACACACACACGCACACACACACACACACACACACACACACACACACACACACACACACACACACACACACACACACAGATATACAGCAGTGATATAACATTTTTTCTAACAGTCCTTTGAGCAGTAAGGTAACAAAAGAGTGGAGACTTGAACCGTATCTATTTATATCCATGAACCTTCCGACCGGAGGTTTTGGAAGATGTGTTTGTGGCACCATGTGTGTATTTTCATTCACGTACATGCGCCTCATCAAGCTATAAAAACTGCATAGATCAAACGCGGGGCTGGAGGAGAGAACACCCACCTGGTAACGCAATTAGTGTTGAGTTTTATGCAGTAAGTTATTGGCCTTATTGAACCACAAAACAGAATTAATCTAAAAGCCAGATAGCTCTACTGGCTTGTGAATAATGATTTCTCAGCGAGGTAATTTGATTTATCATCGCATACTTTTAGCCAGAGTCTACTTTTTCTTCATTTGTGAATTGATTCCCAAGGTTGAGAGACAGCAGGATGACGGTACTCGGGGTTTGTTCGAAATCCTTTTTCTTTATTACAAACGTGGGAGAGATTGAAGGCAGCGGAGACATAGAGAGGGAGAGAGAGGGAGAGAGAGGCATAAACATAAGATAGGAGCCATCAATATCACACAGGCCCTAATTATTTTCATGGAAAACGATTTGATGGCACAGTGCTTTGTCTCCTTTACTCCTCTGTCCCTCTCTGCTTGATCCCATTTAATACCTTGCCCACAGTGTTTTACATTAACGCCACAGCCATTCCTCTTCATCAGTGCTTCAACTCTTGATGCTTTTTGTCCATGCAAGATATCGGTCTGTCCAGTGACCTGACTCAGGGACAGAAAGAGGAGTTTTAGAGACAGGGTGTTGTTTCGCTGCTTGCTGTTTTCTCACCTGAAAGTCTGGACCATGGTCCGAACCAATGTTCATGTCTTTGTAACATTGTTAACATTTGATCCAGTTAGTTTTGGTTTCACTTTACACTTTCGGGAGCAGACCAAAGATACTGTCTACATCACCTACTGTACCAATGGGCTCTGTTGACCTTTAATTGACATTGGATTGATGAGTTTGTAGACTGGCCTGTGTCTGATGTTTGCGCTTTGTCAGTTTGGCTGTTGTATTCAATAACATTTTTGAATACAGCTCACTTTATCCTTACGTTTCAATGGGGGAATGAATGAACCGGTATTCTGGTATTGCTACCAGCAAAATTAACGTTGTTGGAGGCAAAGAATACAAACAATGAGCCAGTCCTGCTTCTTATTCTTCTATTTTCTCAACTTCATGCAATTGGTGTAAAGGTCCAAAAAGTGTTTTCCCACTGCAAACAAACCAAGGCCATGGTTCAGTTTGATTCAGACTGTTTGAGACCCTTTTCAGAACTGATAGTTTGGTTCGGACTATACTGAAAAGTCAGACAGTCCGAACCAGACAGAGTAGACGCAAAAGCCCCGTAGGCTTAGACAAAGAAATAGGATGCTGTTATTCTCCTGACAGTCACAATACCAGCACAAGGCCTTTGTATCCATGTGCAATGGGGAAAAGAAGTGTGCAGTGTATTTTGGAAGTGATTTGGCTGCGGTATATGTAGAAAAGGGCACAAGATAAACAGGGAACATAAGTAGAGCTTGTTCACCAGCATATCCTCCCAAGAGTACGGTTCCCTTTATACATGACAGAAATATCAAAGGCCTGTTTGATCTCACCGTCTGCTTTTCACCCTCCGAAACAAATCGACACAGTTCAGGGCTTCTTTTTTCCTTTTCCGGAATAGCTGCTTGTTGGAGTGTGGGGATGATGAAATGTTGCCGTGTCTTCAATCCCTCACGCTCTGAAGTTCTCAGCTCGTCCCTTTTGCTGCTCATTCTTTTACCAGTTCTCTCTCTCTAAGTCTGGCTTACTTCTTCACCTTTCAAGATGCCCCCCCTTCACAGATGTGCGGCTACTTGCATCTGGGTGTGGAAGAGACACAGCAGAGGTGTGCGGAGAGCACAGTGGGGAAAGAAAAAAGATGCGATGATACATGTAAATATGGAGCAATATGGAGGCTTAGTTAATTGTAAATGCCTGGCATCATCCTCCCATCCAATCTTATTGCCACACACTCACACTTTTACAGGCTCTTAACCGTTCCGTCTGGTCCAAGTTACTCTCAGTCGCTGCTTAATGTCCACCAATTAAGCCCAGGCTCATTTCGGACAGAGCGTGTCTGATGATTTGTCATTTTTTCCATCATGGCTGTGTTGCCGGACTCATAACTGTGACTTAATTGGCTGGGAGACAGACCACTGGGCCTGTATGGGTGCTTAGGCCTGCTACTGACTGATGATGATGGCCAGTGTGGGACCAAGGAAGCCTATCTATGGGCTAATGGCGGCTCAATGGATGGTGCCCCGCAGATGTGTTATGTTTTCTTTCTAGCCCACCTAAGCCCTCTCCTCTAGACTGGAGGTGCTCATTAGAAGTGTGCTGTGTTGGCGTCTGATCAATTCTGAACATTGCAGCCACGGCGCTCTGCCATGACGCTCAGTGCCAGTGCCCATTCACATTTCTCTTTTTTTGATTTCCAAGAAGCGTCATCAACAATTACAGACCTAACTACTTCTTGAAACAACCCTCTGCCAATTAGAGCAAGCACATCAGCAGCACTACTCTGTCAGGGTATCAAACCAACCTCTCTCGAAACATGTGGACAAATAGAGAGCGTCTGGCCAGACAATAACAGAACCTTTATATAAACAGGGCAGTAGAAGTGGGCACAGCGCAATTTCATTTATTTCTTTGTCAATCAAACTGGGTGAGGAAACCCCATCCACCCTCCAGCGGAAAATACCACGTAGTTTTACTTTTGCAAGAAACTCAAAGATCTCCCGTGTAGCTCAAATGAACACATGAAACGGATTGTTCTTATACACATCCTTGTTTAGCTGTACAAATTAAACATATAATCACATATTGTTGTCCTCAGGGTGTTTGAGGACATCTGCATGAGAGAAGGGTTTTTAAGTAGAGGCCTATTTTCTGCAGCCATAAAAGCCTGTAATATGTAACAATGTTGACAAAGATAAACTGATCAGATTAATTTGCTGAAAATAAACCCAGGGTTGTTTATATTTTAAAAATGTAATGATGAAGGTTCTTGCATTAAGAATCATTTGTTTTTCTTTTATTCTATAGAACATTTGAACACTACTTTCTCTCCAACTTTCACTGTCTTCTTTAAAGCTTTTATTTACAAATCATACCTCTAATTCACAAGCTTCATAGTCACCAACTTGTGTTGGAGTAACGTTTTCCTCCGTTGCATTGACACATAGAACTGTAATTTATTACTATGGAAGTCTCTCCTTTAGAACTCTTTTGTGTTTTTGTTTTTGAGTCTTTCAAATTTGATTTAACCAATCTCTCCTAATCAAACCAGGTGTTCTCCAGAAATTCTCACAATTAAAAAGCCCACAATTTCTGGTGAACACAACCTCAACAGCCAGGAGTTGAATGATCCCATGTTAATATAAATGTCACAACTGGTTAGATTTGGCAGGACCCCAGGGAAAACTCAGGAGTTTGATACCGTCTCGTGAATGTGATGGACGATGTTGTACCCGTCCAACTTTCACTGGGTAAATAATTGCTTTAAATAAACAGTGAGTCTGTGTTTTGTCGATTAGGAAAGACGGACAACACCTCAGCAGATAAGACAGCGAAATGCAAACAGATAAACTGTCAGGCTGATAAGACCCATTGGATCGAGCTGTGAATAACCTGATGTGGTTCAACGGACAAGTGGAGGGAGCAGAGGCAGTGGGAGGAAGAGCTGATATGGTGTGGAAGTAACGGACAACAGAGCTTTTTTTTTCCAGAAATAGAAAAGTAGCCAATATGTCCCTGACTGCACGTTGGAAGAAGACAGGATGAGAGTGTGAGGAAAGAGGAAAGCAATGGGGGAGAACACAGGGTCATAACTGTTACAGCTTGTTTAAAGTCAGGCTGAATCTCTTCATTTCACACCTCGCCTCTAAAGTCCTCTCTGCTCTTCGTCATCGCACAAGTTCTATTTTTATTGAGAAACATGTACATATTCTCCGAGCCACCTTCCCATGTACTGTAACCATAACAACCAGGGGAGTGATCATTGTTCTGGTATTCCACCCTACACTCATGCACTGTTTGTGCTCTATTTGACTGGAGGCCATTATTTCATATTTTTTTTCTCCTCTCTCTTCAGTTTAGAGTGTTCAGAACCCTGTACTGCAGTTTCTGCTAAAACAAGAGGGTGTGAAAAGCCTTGGGTCTTCTCTGGTAAACATGGTGTTATCTGTCAACTGGCATGAAAGAGCTCAAACAGGAAGGTGTAACATGCAGAGATTTTCTTGCACTGACCATAGTAGCTGTGCCCCAATTTAGTGGTCGACTTCCGCCACAAAGGTGGCCTTCGTGGGCAAAGGCCAAACTGAAATGAGATGGTCTGGTCTCATCTGGTGATCTGCATCGCCAGCTATCACCTAGCAACAGAGCTAGTTGCATGCAATGTTAGTCAGACATGACGCTAGTTGGACACGATGACAACATTTTTATACCCCTTTTTTTTTTTTTGTTACCGAAGCACGAGGAACCCTGGGAATGGTTGTCCCCTGAAGGATCCACCTGTTGGAGCCATAAATGCTTGGGAACGAAAAGGACACATTTGCCGACCACATTTAGAGGAGCCTTTGAGAAAGGACTGCCTAATGGCCCCACTGTGGCACAATCGGTCTTCAAATGCAGCCTCCTAAGGAGGGACTGTATATAAAGATGGACGACTCAGCGCCACTTCCTCCCACTATCCAGAAACGGAGACAGAATACCCCTGATAAAAGCACTACCATCTTGAGCATTTGAAGACTGCACAGAGACGTTTGGGAGATGGAGCCGCGATATTTAGCTCCATGGAGTTTATGACACTGCAGCCAGCACTTAACTAAGTGGTGGTATTACTGCCAGGACCGGAACCCCACTTGGGGTTGGACACATTTTTTCCCCTCTGCCATCTCAATACATCCTCCGATATGTCTCTCCCCTTAGATGCGACCTATACCTAGCGTACCAGGGGTGGGTGCACTGGACCTTTACAGTCAAGATAACATTAATAAACAAGGTTGTGGAACAGACTTGGATCGAAGAAACAACACGGACAGTCACGGTATAAAAAAGGTCACAGTCATGGTTTAAAATGGGAAATGAATAACAGTCTCCTGCATTACGTGGACCCACACCTCTTAATGTGGACCTTAGCAGGTATTCTCATGCAATTAGTTTCATCTAATTTTAACAATATCAGCCAAGCACGCCGTGGTGTAACACACAGAATGAGAAAATAAAGAAAAACCTTTTGGGGGATTTATGCCCTTGATGTGATATACAGTTCTCATAATAAATTGACTATATATCATGCAGTTTTGTGTTATACGTATAGATCATGTGATACCATATAAGTCAACTTAATCCATTCGGAAAAAAAGTGTGAGATGCTGTTGAAACCATCAGAGGTGAGTGTAAGTGAACACTTCAGGTTGGATTCTCTTCCTCATTCAATGACTTTTCTTATTCTGATTCTGATTTATTTATTTATTCAGTCATCATCACACGTAGGAGAATAAGTATTGTTGTGCAATAATGGTTAGGAGTGATACCATAAGCTAGTGTGCCTTTAGGCGTTCAATAAATTTGGTTATCAAAAATAGAAAATAAAACATTAATATTTAACATATTAATATTAAATCATAACTTTAGTTTGACTAAGTTCTCGCGGGGCACCACCCTTCATAGAAGGGAAAAGATAGCCAATTTATTGATTAAGATCAGTCTCATTTAGATCTAGTTCAATTAGAAATCTTAATATTTACTATTAAAGACTATATAATGAACAGTTAAGGTTTATAGAGTTCTTGACAGTGTAGAGGTTGGCAAACTTCACTTATGCAACATTAATGACAGGACAAGGTTAAAAGAAAGCATTTATTATAAACATAATAAGTATAAAACACCAATTACTAAACAATATACTAACTAATAAAGATGTGTGTGTGTGTGGGTGTGTGTGTGTGTGTGTGTGTGTGTGTGTGAGGGTCTCTCTGGTGGCTAACAAAGAGAGTCACACCTTCCTGTGATCTTTTAAGATCTCTAAGCTAGCAGGCCCCCCCCCTCCTTCTGGTCGGGGGACGTAGCTAAGTAGGTGAAGAGATATGCGGGGTCTGTGAGAATGCTAATCAGAAAATGGCAGGGTCTGTGTTGAGCCCGACTTACATTAACCTTGATTTAACTTGTAACACAATATCCCCACATATATCAAACTTATAAACACCACACAGAATCAAATAAACAGTCTTGCTTAGCCTAGTAAAATTATTAAGCCCAGATTATGTTACCAGTCCAAGGACAGGGAGAAAGTTGCTGTGCAGTTCGGTTAGCAGTTCTGGCTTTTGAAGTCTCTGGTTCGTGTGGTCTCTGCTTCCGCGGTTCTGTTGAGCTGTGCAGTTCAGTTGCTTATTGAAGCCGTAGTTCTTACCTGCAGGACACCGAGTCGCTGCAAGGAGTTTAGAAGAAGCTTGAGATGCGTGGAGGTTTTCTTGAGAAGATGAGCTGGAAGCTCGACCTTTGACCTCCAGTTGTTGGAAAGAGAATATTTGAGCTGGAGGAATCCGGTTCCTCCACTCGCCGATGCAGGAGGAAAGGCCAGCGGCCTGCTGTCCTCAGTGGTGGTCGGTGGAGAAGAGCGCTGCTGGAGCAGCCTTCGGCCCTCCGAGGGGTTGGAGAAAGAGAGAGACTTTGGGGGAGGCCTGCTATTATATAGGCCCAGTGGCCTCCAGGTCATGTGACCAGACTGACCAATTGGAGTTGACCCTGGTAGATATTCGCACCTATGTGCGAAGATGCTGAAACAAAGGGGACATGTTGCCTCCTGTGAGACGGAGTTATTTGACCTTCTCAGGACAAAGAGAACACATTGCACTCTGGGAGATTGAGTATTCTCCAGCCCATGCGGCTTGTGGCTTTCTCAAGACAAAGGCCATGTGCTCTCAGGTTTTGACTTCCAATACAGGCCTGAAAGAGAGGCCTGCCTTTTTGCACAAAAACCATGTCCCAACAGTATAAACAATACAGACAGCGTGAACAAAGTCTAAACAGTTTTTCTATTAAGTGGTGACAACAGGCAACACATTCAGTTTCCTCCATCATAACATCTGAGTTAGTTCTTTCTTGTCTCACAATGTCTCTCTATATGTGGAACTGGTCTTTGCTCTGAATTTGATTACCGATATTCACTGTCTCACACTTCTTATCTGCACATTGATTTTTTGTATTTGCTTATATCTATTTGTAGATTTCCACCCATGAATGTGTATGAATGACAGGGAACTATCTGGAGCTCTGTCTGTCACATTATAGGTTTTATTAATAGTGTTCACTCTCTGACCCTGATCAGGCCAATAGGAGCTACTGGAAGCACATATGTGTTTCCACAGTGGAGACTCCTTTGCCATTGTGGTATTCACCTCACTGCCATGGGACCAGAAGAGTTAGAGGAAGAAACTGGAAACCAGAATAAAGACACACAGAAAAATGCATATAGATAAAAGGCAAAGGTGACAAAAGAAGAAAACACAGAGCGAGGGAGACACTGGGAAAGTGAGCTCTGTGAGTAATACTAAAGCCACTCCCATGGAACTAAAAACCGAAAAGGTCAGCTTGTCTGTTTGAGAGAAGCGTTCCTCAGGGTCTCCATAGCTTGAGCTTGTTTTCTGCTCCTGCTTTTTTTATTTTCTCTCATGTTTTTTTCCTGTTTTCCGTCGATCCCTGACAGCAAGGGGCAAGTAGTTGAGGAGGGAGACACTTGAACTACCCTCAGAGTGGGCTCTGTGGCAAAGGGGGCAACAAGGGGCACGATTTCAAGGTGTAAGGAGAATTTCTCTGTGGAGCCACATAACAAACAGATGATGATTTTCTTCCTCTGTTCTTGAACTCTCTCCTCTCTTCTTCCCTCACTCTCTTCCTCTTACCCTCCGCGCCCCATCTCTGTTCGCCGGTGATGTCACTGATGCAGAGATAAATATGTTGCTTTAAAGACCAGCTCACTGCTGAGGGACAGTCCGCAGTGCGGAGAGGTAGAGGAGGGAGAGAGAGAGAGGGAGGTTTGGCAGAATGAAACACTGTGAGATGCACTGGTGGAACAACTTTGTTTAAACCATAAGCCCTGCTCTTATAATAAAAACTCGCCATGATGCATGACAGAAAAGTGGAGACTGTGAGTGGTAAAAAAAAAGGTGGGGAAAATAGCATAGTGTCCGTTGGGGTGGCACTTCTTACGATGAAAGTCGATTTGATGCAGAACATTCACTGAGGGTGAAACCAGAGGGAAAGGAAGGCTTTGGAAGAGGCAGCAATAAGTATTTGCACAACTTAATACATGTGCTGATGGCTCATATCATTTACGAGGAAAAGAGACAAGAGGAAAGCCTGAGGTGTTGGCTAAAGACTTGTGGGAGATAATCCAGCTGGCTGACTAGTTCCACTCAGCAGACCCACCTGTTGCTGCAGCTCTCCCTCGTCTTGCAGCAGGATGTTTAGGTAACTCCTCTTGTTTATTCTCTGAGATGATTGGAAGCATTCTCAATGCGCTGCAGCTAAAGGTCTAACATATCTCACAGTGTAATTCATGAGTTAATTAGTGATTTGTTCTGGCAAGAGGATTTTGATCGTTCCAGAGCAGATTTATTTTCGTCCAGATTTGCCTGGGACTTTTGCTTGTATTTCAGGATTGACTTGCATGGTTTTGTCTGCACTGATATTGTGGTTTACAGAGCAGAGAAATAAAGTCGAGAAGTTGGTTAGCTGAGTCATCTGTGCAACCCCTGTTCGGCTCATGTTTTAAATATGGCTCATTGCTCACAAATCAGCAGAATCAACAGAAGGGATCCTGAAGTGGAGATTTAAATAATGAGCATTTCCACACACAAACACACAGCCACGCCCTTCCATATGCACGCAGGCACTCATAAACTTCAGCAGACACCCCCAGAACGAGAAGGCTGAGTTTTGGTGTGTGGAGATGTCTTGCAGCGGAGGTGATTTATAGCCTGCCAGCTCATCCCTAGATGAATTCTCCCATGAATCATTGCACCTGCAGTGGCGGTGGCAGAGAGGGCTGTGTCACTGGCTGCTCCTTTTGTTTGGCCCTGCATGACTTGTTTTTCCTCACCGTTTGTATCTTCTCTCTAAAGTCAGTTTACATGCCAGTCTTTGTTTTTCTCTCTGGCATGTTTGAGTCATGTCTCACAGATGATGATGTATACGGAGCATGTGCTGCCCAAAATTCACATGCATGCAAAATGGGCTGGCGACTGTGAACACATCCATGTGTGCAGACACCCTATCTAGTACAAAAACATTTGACAGATCTATATGTATCACTCTATTTATTAAAACATATACATATTTTTAAAAAGTCCAGACTTACGTTACATATTTTTGTGTTGAATGTTTCAAATAATGCTAAACGGCACAAAAATCTGCTCATTCAATTTTTAAGGGAATTTTTGTTTTAGTCCTTTTGATGCCTCATGTCAGTTTTACCCATCTCTGCCGTAACTTCCGTGGAAAACTACATACAAGGAAAATAAAGGACAAACACAGTAAACCGGTCGCCATTATCCCCCGGTCACCAATGAATTATGAGAATATTTTGCTGTTGCAGAGATTTTAGGCCAAAAAATATTGCTGAAGACAATAATTCAAATGATCCAACAGTGCTGCATGTCATCAACCTATTGTTATAGTTGTTGTTAACCAGACGTAGTCACATATTGTACTTTTAAAGCTCTAGGAGTTGTGACTTCTTTCACGTCTCTAGCTGTGTTATATTATAGTGTTTAAAAATAGTACTTTTTAGATTCTGCACTGTGCCCATGCTCTTGTTTTGCAGCTCGGTCTTGTGGCGTCAGCTTCTGTCCTCCGCCTCACCGTGTGTGTGTAAGTGCTGAGCTGCGTTAGTTTAGGGCCAGATATTTGTTTAGCAAAACGCAGACACAGCGCAACATGGACACTCTTGTCAAAGTTGGTCCGGAGCGGGAAGCAGAGGAGTTTGCTTAAGGATTTTCTGCCTCCCGGTCTTTAATCACAATGCTAATTAAAGTTTACTGGCTAATTGTGGCTGAGATAGTGTTCCTATATGCCGCCTACTTCTCTGGACTGGTACCTTGGCTAATTACAGAGCTAATGGTCTATTGGTCTCCTCTGCTGCGGACACAATTCCAATGCATGAACGGCACACTGAATTACAGGCCGGTTCATCAGTGCCGGCCCCACTGGAGCCTCCCAGGAGGTTCAGGCTCGTGCTCCGGCCCGGTGGTGAAAGTGGAGCACTGGAATTCCTCTCGTCAGTCTCCAAGCTCTCAACGCTTCCTATCAACCTGCCGTCTTTTACACGATTACTCCACAGGCACACATGAGCTTGAACGTGACGACAGAGTCCTTTCATGCATGGTCACTTCTCTCGTCAGGTTATAACATTGACAGCTGGTACTGACAGGCGTATATCCTGAGGCTGGTGCTGGGTGTGTGTAATGTTTGTGCACTCGTCAGCCATAACAATGATTAACAGGGTTAATTTGGCACGCCGGGGCTCTGATCAAGCCGCAGGATGACAAGGAGCTGCTGGAAAGCTGTCAAAGGGCTGCCGGCGCTCATACCTACGACATTAGGCCTCACTTCTGTCCTTGGAAATCCCGGTGGATCAAGTCAGGGTGACACGCGGATCTTCTGCATGAGCGCTTGGTTTAACTACGTTCAGTAACACTAGGGCTGTGTAGATCTGAGACGATGTGTCTTTTCATGTCTACCATCTTGCTTTTACATACCATCAGATGCCGTTAAAACACAGGGAGCTTTGCAGGCAGCTGCACTAATGAACAAAGAGGTGGACTTGCCATGGGGATAAAAACACACATTACACATTCACAATGTGTAATTCCCAGTTTACACATTATATTCCCAATCATACACTTTGAATTTCTCTACTTCGTCATCCTGGCATGCTAGATAACAAGGTTTTCAAGCGGTGTTCCCGAGAAATGAAGGCACAGGGACTCCTTTGAAATCCCATCATTCAATGCATACGGTCTCATGTTTTAAAGACCTGATCTAGTCTGTGTCTTGGATGTGGAATTCATGCAAAACACTGAGGGTTATTCAGTTTGTTCCACACAAAAGCATCGGGGCAGACTCTCAGAAGGCCCATCATAAACACGGCTTCTTTTGAATTCTGTCAGTGTTTTTGTGTCCTTTGCCTTTGTAATCAGATGTCTGTGATGTCTTGACTGTTTGTCAGATGAACCAAAGCCCTCTGTAGGCAGCGGATGATAAATACAAGGGTAAAAAGAAAGAGAGGGAGAGAGAGATGTATTCGAATTAGGGATTCCTCTTTCTTCACCGCGGGCTTTGAAGCTCAGGAAAAGCCTGGTGATCGGATCAAGGACGCCATAAGAAATGGGATAAAGGAGGGGAGGGGAGTGGTGGGAATGAGATTTTCTCCTGTGTGGGAATGCAGGCCTGTCTGAGATTCTTTTGCTTATGCACGCTGACAGCAACACAGAGCGTGTCATCATGTATGTGTTCATGAATGTATAGGAGCGTTTATAGTTGGATCGCACACTGTCAGAGCTCTCTTGATATTGGCAAACATTACACACACACACACACACACACACACACACACACACACACACACACACACACACACACACCTACACATATATATTTCTAATGCCAAATCATTTCTGTCTCTTACATCCACCATATCAAATCCTTGATTGAATTAGATCAGCATGTTTTTCGGCCTTAAGAGGATTCCTCCGCATGCATTTTGAATGAGACTGTAATCGGCACTGTTACGATCACTGCTGCAATTCAGGGAAGAGGATTATTAGTGCGGATTACAGGCAACTGTTTAAGAGAATCTTCAGTGAAACATCACATGCCGCCCACGGCCTGAGCTCACACTTCCACCAGAGGGGAAGAACTGCAAAACTGCAAAAGAAAGAAAAGCGAAGAAAGTGTTGCACTCAGTGTTTTGGCACGCTTTAATATATACTGTGGTATAATAGCATTGATTCAAGTTGTGAGATCTTTCTTGCACTCACTTTTAGTTACAGTCTTTGTGCTGCTTTTCCCACACGTGTGTAACGTTGGTGTGTGTCTGTGGCATTACTGCAGTGCCCTGCCTCGCCCCGCTGAATGACATATTGATCAGGACAGCTTTAAGCTCTCTGCATTTTGGTTCCCTGGAGACACACGCTCTATACGGCTCTGTGCACTATAGGCTAGTTTTAATAATGCCTTACATCTTTGAGGAGAAGCATAAAGTTTTTATACTTCTATACCACACTGATGTGTACACAAACCTGTGCAAATAAAACTCAGGCAAGTCATCTTTTATTCAAGCTTTTGTCTGTTGGGTTTTTTTTCTTATTATTTTGGCGCCGCTTTCATCTTTTATCCGGGGTCTCTGTCTTTAATTCTCTGGTTCGAGTACAAGAGCAGGAGTGAGTTTATCTCCCGCTCTCCGTCTGATCCCCGTGGTGAGTGTGTACCTGCCTCCTGTCTCTCTGTGTGCCTTGAACTGTGCGTTGGAGTAATTACCTGGAGAGCCGGAGAAATGAGAGGGAACACCTGACCTTTAAGTCTTTATCAGCCTGCAGGCCTGGAGGGGACGGCACAATCACACACCGACACCCCCACACACACAACTACACACACACAAACAAACATCCTCCCATCATACACAAATGCAATTCCGATTTGTCTGGCATGCAGCTGAGATAAGCACACGGCTCTCGCACCAACAGCGCCAAAAAACAATAAAGAGACACACAAACAGCCGTCCGCCTCAAATGAACACACACACACGCACAGACACACACGCGCTGCCGTTTTGTCTCGGAAACAAATGGCGTGTACAGTGGTGACGGGCTATCTCAGTGAGCGATTCGGTCACATCAGCCAGGCGCATATGGCAGGCCTTAATTACACTTTCCCACAGACGCACATAATTGATCATGTAATCAATTCATTAATGTGCCCCCACCCCCCTTGTTAGTGGCCCATGCAGATGAACGTCTGGATGCAGGGTTATAAAAGGATATACTTATGGACAAGTAATGGCAACAATAAGTAAGAGAAATAAAGACGGAAGGGGTAGACTTATGTGTGTGTGTGGTGTGTGTGTGTGTGTGTGTGTTTTTGAAAGCGCCTGGAGATGATTCTATTCCTATTATTACTCTTGAAGACACCAGCAAGCAAACACATGCACTAAAAAAACAACAGTTACACACATAAGACGATAATAACGTCTACTCCCTCTGCTCAACTGTCAGAAAAGCTTAAGGAGTAATTGTCTGCATCTACACGGACGGCCTATTTCTCTGCGTTGCACTTGTTTCTTCTCCTCCCTCCCTCTCACTCGTCTTTCTTTCATTTACAACCTCTCCTGTATTTGTCAGGTTGTCACCATGCAGTTGTCATTCATATGGCACCCATCTGCTGACGGCACACACCTGTCAGGCGGAGGCAGGTGTGTGAAAGTGGTGACAAATGGAATTTAATTAGGAAGAAAGTTCTTTTGGCAAAAGGGAAAAGAATAAAATAGAAATCTGGCGGATCATATAAATCAGATCTGTCTCGGAATTATCTCCGCAGTCGTTCAGAGGAATGAAGCCGTGGAGGAGGAGAGAGAGAGAGATGTAAGAAACTTTCCCCCCCTTTTTTTTTTTTTTTACATGAATTTCGAGACATCCCATGTGTCAGGTAGTTTCCCTGAGGGGGAAAGAGGAGGAGGGAGGGTTGATTCATTTGAGCTGAAGAGAAGAAGAGAATTGTCTTTCTCCATCCTACCTGTCCATCTTGTTTGCAGGTTACTCAGCGCCGGCTGCAGAGAGCGCAGGAGACTGAAGCAGTGATTTAACACATGACTGCTGTCTCACTTCATCAGTGTCCTGTCAACTCCCATTCCACCCCACCTCACACACCCATAATCCCATTCATCATCCATTCAACAACCCTGACTCGTGGAGATGGTTATACAGTGTGTGTCAGTCTAGCTCTGTAACCCCAAAAGCCTAACGCCCCAAAACACCATTTAACATTCACAGTTCATGATTTTAAAGTAATAAATCCATTATTTCCATACGGAGCAGTCCATGGTTCATTTGAATGCATAAGCATGAATCTAAATTAGCTAAATTTTACCGATATTTTCTTTAAATGTGTTGGTTTGTGGGCATTCACTGAACAATCAGTAATACGCCCATCAGAATCATTAGTATATATATATATATTCAAAGACATAGCATCATTATTCAGTCTGTTCCATTGTCCATAATCTTATATATTTAATGGTCTTTGCTGCTGCAATGACCCAGTTTCTCCACAGGGTTCATTAAACTTTCATCCTATCTTAATTTCTCATGAAGAAAAACCTCCGGGCTCTCCCATAAGCACACGCAGCCCTTGCAGGCACGTGCAGCTGCACTGACTGGGGAACGTTTTCATGTGTGCTGCATTACTGTGCCTGTCAGTGGAGACAGAGGACAGCCAAGACTGTGAAAAGAAAAGGGAAAGCGAGCAAGGGAGAGGAGAAATGATTAGAGTAAGCAAAAGTGCTGAATGACTAACGACCTGTCAAGTCGCCGCAACTTAGTCAAACAGGGAGGAAGTTGGGGTTAACGGGTGCGTGGGGGTTTGTTTGCACATTTGATGACTAGAGGCCGATAATAAACACACAGACACAGAGATGCACGGAACGCTTCGCCCTCTGCCTGCATGGCTGTTGTCACATTGATTCATGGCAGCGTGCCCTGTTTACATACAGTCGATTTGTAATAGCATTATCTGTGCGCTAAAGAAATATTTCAGCAATCATTTGTATGAGTGAAGTAGTTAAGTGTGCGTGTGCGTGCGTGCATGTGTGTGTGTATTTTGCACAACAGACAGAACGTGTTAATTGTCGCTGGGACACCTCAGGGCTTTTGAGATAGAAGAGGAACTATGTAAGACACTGTGCGCAGTAGAAAGAATCACTTACAGGAGTTGTAACATGGCAGGTGGGCGACAGTGTGTGCCAACGAAAACCCCATGTGAGAGGAGAGGAGAGGAGAGGAGAGGAGAGGAGAGGAGAGGAGAGGAGAGGAGAGGAGAGGAGAGGAGAGGAGAGGAGAGGAGAGGAGAGGAGAGGAGAGGAGAGGAGAGGAGAGGAGAGGAGAGGAGAGGAGAGGAGAGGAGAGAAGGGAAGGGAAGGGAAGGGGAGCATATTAAAAGTGCTTTTAGAGAACAAGAGAAAAGAGAGACACTAAGAGGCTGACTTTTAGAAGATAAAAACCTGCATATAGCTGAAACAAGGGTACAAAACGGAAAACAATGAGGATATTTAAGCCTGAACAAGCAAAATATTAACCGCTGAGATCAAATATCTCATTAAAGCCTCCAGCAGAAAGCTTTTGTTTTACAGAGACTTACCAGCTCGGCTGCACATGACAAGTATTGATCAATAATAAAACTCCAATTTACTACAGTGGACATTATGTCAAGCATTAAATGGAGATAACATGTGGGGCTTGTACAAGTAAAACCTACAGATCAAACACACATACATAAAAGGGAAGAGAGATTATGAGCGTAATCAATCAGCTTGTGTGTGTGTGTGTGTGTGTGTGGTGTGATAGTGTGTGTGCTTTCATATGTAAACTGCAGCTGCTGCCCTCTCCAACATTTTGACTCAGATGAAAAGTAAACTCCTTTTCCTCTTCCTTTATTTATTACAGTGTTATACTAATAAAGTTATTTACAACATTGATAGACACATGTACATATCTGTGTGTGTGTGTGTGTGTGTGTGTGTGTGCGCGTGCGTGTGTGTGTGTGTGTGCTAGCCCTTACAAGGGAGAGACTATCATGCACTGAAGAGGGCAGCGATGTGTGAGAGAACAGAGGGGCGGAGGAAATGAATTAAGAGAAGGAGGGTAAAGGGCTGATGGGATTCACACTGTAATTTATGCAAACACTTGTCGCCCCCTCACACCTGATCCTCCTTGTGTCCTCTCATCTCAGCGCCTGTACTGGACCGAGTGATTGTTGCACAGACAGAGGCAGTTCATGCTCATTTTAACAGTTTGAATTCTGGTTTCCGTCTGCGAGCTAAAACTATTTTGTGCATTTTTGGGGCAAACTTTGGTCTCTGAAAAAAGGCCATAGACCACTAGTGGATTAAGGATTTTTCAGAATCAGGGTCAATTTCTTGTTTACTGTTAGTTCCATTTTGAACAAAATCAATGAATATATCTTGAAAACTGTTCCTTGTCCAAATGCATCTTGTAGTACTTCAAAAATGTTTCAAAAATTGTAATTCTTAACAAATTGTCATATTTATTGTAAGTAGATAGTAAGTGACTATTCTTGTTTTATGGATCCACCCCTGCCATACAGCATACTGTATATAAATGACACCTCCACATTCTCCCACCATCCAGAAATCAAGCCCAAATAGGTCCCAACCAATCACAAGGCAGTCTCCCTTTTACAGCATCAAGTAACGATAAATGATGAAAGGAAAAAAGCGTCAGTGGGATATGATTTTGACTAGAATGAAAGTAAATCTATATTCAAGAGACCATTTTTGGCGTCTACTTTGACTTCTGAGTTTGGTCCATGTCCCATCTGCTAACATGGAGGAGGTTGGGTTTATGTTTACCACGGCCGCAGTGAAACAGGTTTTTGTTTAAAATGTACATTTTCTCTTTACTCCACCTATGACCGGAGAACATTTCTTTTCAGTGACCACTGTTTTCATCCCTGAGAGCATCCCGAGGTGCTGCATGTTAAACTGAGCACTTACCTCGGCTTTTCTTCCAATGTTTTCTTTTTTTTCATCTTCCTAAAGAGGGTGCTTCAGGAGGGTGACATTGTGCGTTATTTGCTCTGGAGAGATTTTACAGTTAAGATCGCTGTTATTGCAATCCCCATAAAATCGAAGTACCTTGAATATTTCCACCTGGAGAAAAGAGGCTTTCACACCGCAGAGGACTCATTCTCCTCTTCATCGAATATCAGGGCGTTTTCTTCCTTTCAATTAAAAATGAATTAACACCGGATTATAGTGACAATAACTCTGGGGCTGAGAGTTGAATATTTTTTTTCTCTGAACCTCCAGATGATATTTTAGAAGTAAAATAAAAATACTTAATAAAAACTGTAAACCCTTTACATTTATCTGTTATCATTGGAAAACGATTAGGAATAAACACACACACATTGTGATTTTAGTCGCTTTCATTATCAAACCCTAATCTGTACAACTAACGAGTGTATCCTTTCTTTTTTACACACAAAACTGCAGATGTAGTTTCCCAACTAATTTCACCAGCACACTGACAACAGCTGAAAAACACAGACTGCCTTTCTTTACCCTTGATCAAATGACAGGGGTGTTGGCTCTATAAATTTGGATCTATAAATCATTCAGCATTGGAACAGTTACTCCCACTGACAAAAACACTGCGTGTGTGTGTGTGTGTGTGTGTGTGTGTGTGTGTGTGTGTGTGTGTGTGTGTGTGTGTGTGTGTTTGTCTTTTCCAGTCTCAGAGTCTATCAGCTATGATCCCTTTGACAAATTGGCCTCTGTCCCAACAGCCAATATTTTGCGCTGTCTGGTTGAGACGGCAGATAACCGGACCAACACTCCATCTTTACTTCGTCAAACACAGATTACAGTCAGACTAGTTCCTTTCATCATATCAGTCTAATAACAGTGATACTTTCTATAGGTTTTATGTCCGGAACGCAATGTTGGCTGATCTCTCTCAATCTTGAATATGAATGCAGATTAATTAAAGTGCTAAGAGCCAATGCATTTCACTAAATGTGTTCCATTTGTGTTGCTCTCTGCGTGGATTATTTACCTGCGGACAAGCACAGCATGCTCAAACATTATTTGCAGTGAAACTGAAGAATTCCTGCCTCAAAATCTTGTCCCTCAGCCACAGATTCTGCTAAATCTGTTTATAGAAATGAATATTTTTGCATGTTGTCACACTTGTATTGTTTATCTGCTTTCTGACTCTCAGCCATGACACCTGGATCACTGCAGGCAAACGCAATTGATCTCGCCACTCTGCGTAAAAACTAGTCACTTGAAAAGAAAATGACATTCACTGAGGACTTCCCTTTGTCCTCAGCTGTCCTCTCCCGACCTCCCTGAGGGCCAAAGGTCACGAAAACATGTCGAGGCAGCGCCGACATTTGCAACATCGATGCTGTATTGGCATCATGCAAGCTAGAGACTATAGGCTGTTGACAGTACAGTAGCATATCAAACCTGCATTGCACACGAACTATAGCGTTTATACATGCTCAGATTATAAAGGCAGAGGCGCTTTAAGCTGCGAGTGGCCTTGGGAGCCCAGTTAAGACCTCAGGGAGGGGTTTGTATGTAAATGGGGTTATCTGCAGAAAGGGCCGGGTCAGAGGGGGCTAGAGCTGTTTAACATTAGCAGCAGCACCCGCCATGAGTCAAGATGTCAATGCTCCACCATCCTCTAATCACCTGTGAGGAGACCATTGAAGTCAGGCACGTGTGTATGTGGTTGAGTAGGGAAGGTTTCCTGTCTAATTCATAGTATTCCTTTACTAAGTTAACCTCTGCTGTGCTGTACACTGCACAACCCTTTGTGTGAGGAGGAGCTGCTCCGACGTGTCTCACTATTTTCCTTTCTATTATCATCTAGATACTCTGAATGGGTCTATAATTATATCCTCTCTATATGACCACATGCATGTTTGTTATCATCAACGGAGCACAGCATTTAACAAGGGAGACGGGGTGTAGGGGGGGGGGGGGTAAATATAGTGCCTTTGAAAATTGTTTCACTCATCCTTTTATTGCCTCTCATTTCCATCCATTTATTGTGTGGGAGAGAGAGTGTATCGAAACGCAGAGAGGGAGACACTTTGAATCATTACACCCCAGTGTCAAGATTAGTTTTTCTCCCTTTACGCCTCCGTTCGGCTTTATTCGTTTCTCTCGCTGCAGCTGTGCACAGTGAGACCTGATTTCCACATCAGGACCACTGCACAAATATACAACCCAACGCACAGAAGACATGTTGAAAAGCAAACAAGTCAATTGCAAAAGCACTCACAAACGTTATCGCATATTTTTTCCTCCCGAGACACTGACATGTGCTGCACGTCTCCTTTCTCATCCTCTCCCTTCCCTCTCGAGCAGCAACTCTCCCTTTCCTCCTGTCGAGTTGTTAATTGGTTTGACATTTAACTACCTCTGCCCTAAAGAGAAGCTGTCATTGGATGAGCCGACCAATAGGTGGTGGAATGTCCTCTGTGTGGGTGTGTGTAGGTGTGTTTGATTGCCAGCGTGAGAGGTCACAAGCATTTCACGCGCCAGATTGTTCTGATCTCCTCCCCCCTTTTGTCACTTCCATTAAATAGCCAGATTATTTTTTTTATTTTTTTTCACACTTCCTTTGATATAGTGCCTCCACTTTGATGATAATAATATCACGTTATATGCAGTTGGCAGCTGGGTCAAGCTAGTTATGAATGTGTGGGTTTTCATCCGAGTGAAGAACCAAGCAACTGTCTGCACAGGTCCAGGACTAAAAAAGTTCGGTTCACCAAAACAAGCGATGATATATTTGACCAGCCCTTTCATAGACTGAATTTAAAATGGTAAATGATTATTTATATTAAAAAAAATATATATATTTATAAAAAAGAAATTAATAACAATTTTTGAAACTAACAATTTAGTAGCACTTAAATGGCACTTATAGCATTTTGTAGTTTCGCTTTTTTTTTTTAGAATTTGTACTTTCTTGATTCTTGTTGTTCTTAGTTTGTACCCTCAGGGTTGAATGCACTTATTGTAAGTCACTTTGGATAAAAGCGTCAGCTAAATGAAAAAATGTAATGTAATATTGAGCTTTTCTAGTCTTAAACACCACTTAAAATACTTTACAGTACAGTCTACCATTCACCCATTCACCCACACACATTCATACAGTGCATCTATTAGCAGCACTGTATTTTCTATGAGGGATTCAGCATCTTGCTCAAGGACACTACAGCATGCATATGGGGAAGATTGGAATCAAACTGCCGACTTTCTGGTTGGAGGAAAACCGCACTACTCCCTCAGCTCCCAGCCGCCATAAAAACTGGACAACATGTCTCCAGTTTGTGCCAATAAATACGATTTCCGCCCATATTTATAGCATCAAATAATTCATTTAAAAAAAAACTAAATTACTGGGAATATTAACGAACGACCGTTGGATTCAGTGTAAGAAATCAGATCTGATCTTCTGTGTTCGTTTCGTTGCAGCGAGGATGAGATTAGATTCTTCTTCTGGCCTGTGGCTGTGAGGTGCGCCGGTGGGTCTTCTTCTTAATTAAAGTTGTTCTGTGTGTGTGAGGTCAGAGCCCACAACATTAGGGCCATTACCCCCGAGGAGCCGAGAATCAATGTCGTGAGGGAGAGGCATTCTTCTTTTTCCCTTAACCCTATCGATTCTCATTTACCACCACCCATACGCACGCCCCCCCATCCCCTCCCCTCCCCCATCCACTACCACCGCCCAGTAGGCTGAGGACCAGCGTGCACCGAGCGGCTGAAGGTGAATCCATGGACTTTGGAAGCGTGTGTAGGATGGACGACCGGGACAGGCACATTAATAAGATCTAACGTGTTGTTTATTTTTGATGAATCTGATTTCTGGTTCTTATTGAGCAGGGATCACCTCATTCTTCCTCAGACACATCAGCCGCTCCGGTGAGGAGACAGGATATGTGAAAACATGCGTCCTGTTTGACCTCAAGCTTTTCTCTCCATCTACCTTGCACTCCATGTTCACTCCCCCACCAACTCTCTCTTCTTCTGCGTCCCTCTTTAAAGGAAACCATTCTACCTTTATGTTTTCTCTTTTCATTCATCAAACACAAATCACACAGGCTCAGGAGTGACACATTTTTCATTACCTCCATCCCCCTCTCTTTCTCACTCCCTCTGCAGGTGTTGGCATAATGTACTGTGAGGTGCAGCAATTAAGAGAGTGGGCCGGAGCCCGGGCCTTTAACTTGTCTCTCGGTGTACTAGCTGTGACGTGGTTTACAGCCGTCTGCTTCCCAAGCAACACTTAAATCTTTCTCAGAACAAAGATTCTGTTAAACCTCTGAGTCAGTCGGTCATCTCCACGTGAGGTTTGAGGCGATATGTGACACAGCTCCCAGGAAAGAAATGTGCATCCTTTCTGTTGAAACGCAAACAAGTCAATTGCGAAAGCACTCAAACATTATTATTATCATATTTTTCCTGCAGAGACACTGACATTCACAGCTCATCTCCCTCCTCCTTGTTTACCTTCCCTCTATAACAGCAACACTCCCGTTCCTCCTGTCGTGTTGTTAATTGGTTTGACATTTCCACTGTGGCTCTCCACAGCAAAAGAACTGCTAATAAAGTTGTCATTTTTATATTAGGCTGTTATATTAAAGTCTATCATATCGTATCGTATCTTCTATCGTGTCATATCCAATTGTATCATATTGTATTCTATTTCATTATATGGTATGGTATCATATAGTTTTCTTACATGTCATATCATATTCCACTGTATCGTATTGTCTTCTATTGTACCCTATGGTATCGTATCCTATTCTATTACTGTACTGTTATTTATGGTATCATATCTTACTGTATCGCATCCTATGATATTATATTATTACATCAAACAACAAGTGGAGCTGTCCGTAAACTGTTCAAATGAAACTAATGAACTGCAATGCCTTCCACAAACTCTCTTAATGTACAGGGTGACACAAGTTATTTATTTTATATTATATTATATTATATTATATTATATTATATTATATTATATTATATTATATTATATTATATTATATTATATTATATTATATTATATTATATTATATTATATTATATTGTATTGTATTATATTATATTATGTTATGTTATGATATTTTATATTATATTATATGATATTATATTATGTTATTACAGCAAAAAATATGAGCTGCAAAGAAAAACTGACAAACTGCAACACCTACCACAAACTCTCTTTATGTACTGGGACACTAAAGTTTGATAATTCACTTGAGGCAATTTTTGCTTGTACAGTTTTCCCTCTTGATGATGTGATTGATGGGTCACTCAGCATCAGTGCGATGTTATGAGTATCATCACTCATGCAGGCAAACTTGACAGTAAAAAGGGGGCTGCTGAGTCCTCAAGCTACCCACAATAATGCAGCACTGGTGGCAATATTCTTCTCTCACTCACACTTTGCTGTGTATTCATGGTTTGTAATTGAGCTCCCGAGTTTGCACCCACAAGGTTACATAGGAGAGTAGTGCATGCATTTATTAGTCCTGGACCTGATCTTGTATTCTGCAGCACCTCTGCGATCCAGAGTCCTGGGACTTTTTAGAACACATTTTTCTTTGAGTTGGGAAATAATGGTCGTTATTCAGGGCACGGTTATCAAATCTGACTTTTAAATAGTGTACAAACACACATCACACATTCAGTGACACATCCGTACCCTCAAATGCTTTCCGTTCTATTTTCTCTGTTCGCCATCTCTCCAGGGGGGCCTCGCATGAAAGGTCCTCAGCCCGGGGACATGCTCTGTTAATAGCCCCCCTAAATGAAGTCATCCATAATGCTACGAGCCGTCCATGCAAACACACAGACACACTCGCATGTGCACGCAGAGGCACACATTCTCCTCTGGCTGCCCCACGACATATTGAATGCAGAGTCCATTGGGACAGGGGTGTAGAAAAGGTAAATTTGACTGGATAAGTGAGGGAATGATTGAATACGTGACCTTGAAGTGGTAACAGAGACGAGAGACAGACAGGGAGACTTTGATTAAAGGTTGCAGGGGGTGAAAGACAAGCTTGGGTTTAGCAGGTTGTTGGGGAGGGGGACAAGGGTAATAGCAAAGGTCCTTCAAGAGCAAGACGTTATTGAAGGAGAGTTGTTGTGGAAGAGGGTAGAGCTGGCCTGGTTTTAGTTTGAAAACTCTGGGGCTCCGTTTTATTTTGGAAGGGCAGAATTTGAGATATTTGGATTTCATGATGCAGACGCTCACAGCCACTTGCTGATATGGGACTTTTCGGTAAGAACGCAGCCTTGGCTGATTCTTCAGACTTCTGATCCTTGTTACCGGCTGTTTTGCATTTAAATTCTGCATTTTTTTTTTTTTTTGTAGCCTATAGCTTTTTCTGCAGCTACGGGTTCTATGTACACCAGGCGTGTTTGTATTGACTGGGATTATAACTGATATTCTGCCAAAATGCTTGTGTGGACAGAGATCGTTTTTGTTTTAAAACGCCTCTTCGAGAAGATGCCCGGGTCCACAGAGAGTATCTGTTCTGCACTTTTCCACTTCTGCTTCCTGAGGAACAAACCTATTTTAAGCTTCTCTTTCATTTCGATTCTTTGTTTCAAAGAGTCATTAAATCACGATGCAAAATTTGCATCGAGAACACATCAAACAATCTGATGCGATGTCCCAAATGAGACATTTTTAGAAAAGGTTTCCTGGGAAACGTCTCTGTTTGAGACAACAAAAAAAAAGTCTGATTGTTTGATAACTTTGGAAATGAATATCAAAGCCGGCCAAACAAACAGGGTTATAAGAGGAGCAGGGTTCTGTGGGCGTTGTTCCAGCATTGCAGCTGAGTTACGTCACTGATGTAGCTGGTGTTTCTGTCCCTGGTTCCTCTCTGAATATTTCACACAGCCACTGCTCCTGGTCTCTCTCCGAGAAAAAGGGAGTTATAATAAATTGTGCTCTGCCACTTCGCCCTACTTCCCTCTCCCCTCTCTCTTCCTCCCTCTCTACCTACCTCTCTCTCTCTATCTCTGTTTTCTCCCACACAGTTTTTTTTTTTATTGTAACCTCTGGCGCTCAGCCCCCGTCCCTCCGATTATCTGTCTCTCCTATCCCACCACCTCCTTCCCTGCATCCCAGTCAGAGCGATAATGGGTCTGAAAGATGTATGTGATGTAATCCAAACAGACTGCAGTTCTGTGTCAGGGATGCCGCTCCCTTAGCCGCTACACCACAGCTGCCCGACATCCACCTCTGCCCCACACTCTCTATTCAGTCTCAAGCAGCCGTCTCCTGCGTGCCGCTGCGTCTCCCTGGCTCTGTTCCGTCTCACTTTTTTAAGATAAGTCGGCCAGTACCTACCGATGAATTAGGCCAGAGCACTACTGCATATGTTCTCAAATACCATATATTATCAAAATTATAGCTCTCCTTTAGCAATGGTATTTAGGCTGTAACTCCTTCCTTAAGTGCAAGTTCAGTGCCTGTTCATGCCTGTTTGAAATGGGCTGTTTCCTTGACCTGTGATGATGCTGGTTGCAGCTTTCATTCCGAAACTGTCAAAGTGACCCGCGGTGATTGAGTCGTGGTAAGTATAGACCGGCTGCTGGAACGCTGAACTCCTCCGCTGCTTCACCTGTTTATTCAAAGTTCTGTGAAGTACACAGACAACAAAGCAGCACGCAGAACAAGAAAATCAGTGGTTGTTGCCGTTGTTGTGAACACTCACGATCGACAGCATCACTTATGTTGATGCCTGTAAATTCAAAGTTGTATTAATATTGTCCAAATCTTTATAGGGCCTTTTACAATACACACAGCAAGTTTGAAGATGATAAGATGAACTGTTCTCAAGATATGCGAGCGACATTCAGACAAGGAGAGATCTCTGGAGATATTAGACGGATGGGACATAAGGTGATGCTCAACATCGTAAATATCACAGTGTTGCTAACTTCACTGCTATATATTTCAAACGTTCTGGAAATGAGTGGCAGCTGATTGCACGGCTGACCTTGTGAATGGCGGGGGGGCCCCCCGGGGGCCGCATGGAGATGCTCGGCCGATCAAAGGCGGCACGAACGCAGTGAACTTTTGTACCTGCACACATCAACTTCCTCATTCAGTCACTTACTTGCCAACTTTCTCTCTCCGACGTTGAGAGAAAGCGAGAGCGAGCGCGTCTCGTCAAAGAGCGACTGCACTTTTATCTGTTGGAGTAAAGACAAAAAGAGTGAAGGAAGGACAGGGGGGGGGGGACAACATTGAATTTATATTGGGACCAGGAGGATAAGTAAAGAAAGAAAGAGAAACCAACAGAGAGAGAGCAGCACTGAGGGAAGAGAGTTAGTGTGGTTAAATATTGACTGAGAGGAATGTTACATTACTTTTCCCCTCTTCCCAAGCAGGTTTTTACAATCATCACATGAAAGCGTCTTTGTGAACCGACTTTACATCTCATGTTGACCTCCATCAAGACAGCTTCCCTTCATGTTTTCAACCCTCGTCCCTATATCTCCATGCTTGACTCTTACTCCTTCCTTTGCCGTACATAAATCAGTTTCTCTCTTCCTCCTGTGCATGTGTATATCTCTGTGAGTTGTAAGGAAAGCAAGATGCACAGAACTTTCTCTGTTGTTCCCTCTGAGGGATTTCACAACAGTTAAGTAAAACCAAAATAGAGATTCCATGCATTTCTATTTATTGGCATCCGCCGGCAAAGGATACGCTATGAAGGATGGATGGGTCTATGTCTATTTCAACAGCTATGAGGGATGCGAAAAAGTTTTAAAATTAATTATCCTGCTAACAAAATCCACCCACACTTAAACTGTATTACATTTCATTTCTCATCATTTTTTCTCGCAACTGACTGAAATACATTTTTTTAACATTATTTGATCATTTTCCTACGATCTAGTATTAACTCCTTGTTGGATTACATCCATCTGAATCTGCTGCCACATGCACGACAATATCATGCAAATGTTAAGGCCGTGCTCTGTTAATGTGGGCCAATGGTGTGTGTTGCTGTAAATCTGTTGCAGGCCATGACCTAATTATGACTCAGTAAACTAGTTGCTCATTGACTTGATGCTCTCCCGATACAAAGGTCTGAGCTAAGCGCTGACTCAAGTGGATGCAAATGGAGTTGAATGCAGGGCTCTGCACTGAATAATAGGAAATGTATATCAGTTTATTCATAGAGAGTTTACCAACACACGACATCTTTTTTTAAACACATGTACACCTTTTCACATGCATGACAAAAACACAAATATCTCCCCACCCAAAAATACCCAAACCAAAGCCTCCACAAGTGCTGTGTTACAGAGCCGCTGCCTCGTCTGGGTCCACTCCTGGTGATGGTGGCCTTAGAGCTGAGTTGTGGCTTTTTAACAGATTGTATTTGCCCTCTCATTTGCTCATTGACAGGACTTTAACTGTCGTTCACATGATGCTTTGAGTGGACGGATTGAGCAGAGTAAAGCATGAGAGAAACGAAATCTGGAGCTGGACCACGGCTTTCAGGGACGTTTCTGCAGGCATAACCTTTGGATGACAAAAAAACAAGGTGGTTTGTCATATTTCATTATTTTGTTTTTGAAATGACAATAGTCTTTTGCAATGGCCAGCAGATTCATTCTAACTGCTGACAGATTTTGGCCAAATGCGTCCTGAATGCGTCCTCAGGTCCGATCACGGTCCACATCCACAGGTGGATTGTGTTCAGGTGGTTGCATGGTCAGATCACTCAGGTTGGATGGGACCAGGTCTGAACAGGGTCACAGGAAAAGGTGCATTCACATCTTCTTTTTGGAGTTGAGTTTTAATGTTAGATTTCCACAGCACAACCTGTTTGCTAACTGCCTCCACTTGTATCTATGTCATCTCTAATCTGTGCTGAAGTTTCTCAGTGTTTCATCAGTGCTGGTTATTGTCCTGTGGGATTCTCTGAGATGTTGACAGGTAATCGTTTGTTACTGTTTTCGCCCCCATACTCAATTTCACTTGTTTCAACATGTCAGAGGGAGTGAATCAGTGTGATAGCAGCTCTTTCCTTCCCCTCGGCAGAAGATTCCATGACACTGCAGTGATACTGCAGGCTCTTCTTTGTAAATAGGACAAGTGGTTGTTGACAGAGGCAACCAGACCAGATGATAACAGTTTCCCAGCAACCGTCATTGAAAACGAAGCCTTTTCTTTTTTCTTTGGTTACCCTTGATTTGTTTTTTTAACTTCTATTTCTCAGAAATAGAGCAGTACACACAGAGGACATGACAGTGACTGTAGTTTCAGGTGTAGCAACTTACCTTTGTTTTATATGAATCCATCCATTTGTTATCTATATCCTTTGAGGGTCAGAGCCAATCAGCTGACATTGAGAGGCGGGGTACACTTGGACAGTTTTCCAGCCTATCACAGGGTCGACAGAATGATTCAAACCCACAGAGACACACTGAGATCATGCGAACTCCACTCAGAAAGACCCCAGTCGATTTTGGATTCGAACAGGGAACCTTCTTACGATAGTGCTGACAACTTTATAGACTGAATATTTCAGAATTTGAGAGCTTTATGTCATTACTTCTGAATCATAAATTAATGTAATTCCAGGCCATATCTTCGAATTCCAGTTCAGTGACTTTTAATCTCAGAGCCCATTGGCTATAATCAAACCAAGAATACGATTCTGTTGCGTATAGGCGGCCGCCAATATTTTGGGACTAGACAGCTGATATTAAGGCCAACTACAAATACAAACTAGAGGGTTTCCGGCCTCAAAATCTTGTCCCTCTCCGACAGACTTTGCATATTCCCAACCAGAATCTGTTTATAGAGATAGACTCACTTTAGACTGACCTTGAAATTCGGCCACAGGCTAGATAACCCATTTCTAGCTTTACATGCCAAAGCCTTACGGTTAAAGACACACTCATCTCCAGAATGCAAACGTATAATCCCATCGCCCAAATCAAATAAACACACACCTTCTGTACACACACACACTCACAACCACACCAATCGTCTCCCTCACGTCTCTGGCAGGACCACAAGTCTGTGTGATGGACA
This sequence comes from Limanda limanda, assembly GCF_963576545.1. Lineage (NCBI taxonomy): Eukaryota > Metazoa > Chordata > Actinopteri > Pleuronectiformes > Pleuronectidae > Limanda > Limanda limanda. The sequence continues at coordinate 19,457,977 of NC_083641.1, read as the reverse complement.
CTAATGCTATCTCCTCTCGGTAATAGATAAATCAATGCCGCGCTCGCTGCCAATCAGAGAGCTGCTTCAGCTCCGAACGGATACGGCAAGCGCTCGTCTCCGCCGTAAAGATCGGCCCGCTTCTGCGCTGACAGAATTGATAGAATGTGTTATTATGTTGATGCTGGGTTTATCGATTTCCTGTGTATCGCAGACAGGAGAGAAGTAGAAGAGGAGAGGAGGAGGAAACCAGAGGAGGAGGAGGTAAACGTCTTCTCTTTGTGTCAGAGAGCTTCTGGTAATCAGGCTCTCTCTCTCTCTCTCTCTCTCTCTCTCTCTCTCTCTCTTTCTGCTGAAACCTCAACTCCACACGATTAAAAAAGACTGAGAAAGTGATCAAATAAAAAGAATGGCGAGGGTGGCGTCTTATGCGCTGACTGATACTATCCCCTGCTACATTTCACCTCGAGGTTGCTTCATGTAAATTGAATTCCGTGTCATCTGATTCTCCCCCCCCCCCCTGGGACGCTGCAACAATAGGCTGCACTCATGCTGGAGTTCAGATCCAGTCTCCGGGCGGTTTGGTGGGTGGTGGAACGCAGCGTGAGAGGAGAGGAGCTCCGTCAAAACAGTGAGGCAGCGTTTCCAATCCAAGAGAAGCCGTTTTGTTCCCGCTCCTTTTTTTTCTTTTTTTTTTGGCAGAACATAAGCAGCTTGACTTCACACTCACGAGGAGAAAAACCTCATTGAGCGTAGAAAGACAGTTTTATTTTCCTGCTGACAACTTTCCAGGAATCTGCACAGTCAGAGTTCAATCTCTGGAGCTGATGATGGGAGTGTTCCAACACGGTGGACTGTTGGAGATTGAAACTAAATCCTTGAATTGATTGACAGTTCACACTTTAGCCCAAATTAATATTGTGTGTTTGTGTGTGAGTTGTATGATTGTATTGTAGTACATTTACACCAGTTAAGGGGGTCAAATCCTTTATTTGTGTGTGTGTGTGTGTGTGTGTGTGTGTGTGTCTGTGTGTGTGTGTGTGTGTGTGTGTGTGTGTGGTGAATTGCTGGAAAAGTACTCGCTGTACTGCGGTTGCTTTGAGTTTCCTGGGAAACCACTCAGGTTATACGATGCTGTTACATCCATGTCTTCTATCGCCCTCTGTGCCCTCACGTCAAGAAGCAAAGCAGACATTCAGGAGCAGAAGTAATGTGCATATACAGTACTTAACATTATTTTGTCCATTTACAAGCATAACTATGGAACTATACTGTATATACCGGTATCCACTTGAAGTCTCATTATGCAGTCGGCTGGTAAAAGGTCAGTGGTCTCACCTGTATTCACAGTCATTATTTTCAGTATTTAGAATCTGTCGTCTTGATTGCCTTGACTGTACTTTTTCAGTTGTACTAAATAAAATAGCTCAATTCAGTTCTGAGCTACAATCTGAATGGCTCATCGACACTAATCCAGTCCAGAGATGTTCTCCTTCACCCTCTGTATATCTTCATAATGCGGGCCCATGCTGGGAAAACATTGTTTTTTTGTTTTCAGATGGGTGACCTAGTCTTTAGTCCTCACCATTGTAATTTAAACTTTAAGTTATTGCTGGAGTGTCTCCCTGGAAATTCAAAAACATTTTGGGGCTGGCTAATTCAGGCCTATGTTCATCCCATAAATGTTTTTTTTTAATAAATATAATAATAGATGTGGTATTTAAACCAATATTAATGTATTTTATCTCATTTTACAGCTCAAAAACACATTTGTGTTCCTTATCTCTTTAAATACTATGCAATCACATATTTGTCTAAAAAGCAAATTGAAGAAAGTATATATTGTTTATAGGCAATATCACATCTATAGCACATAAGCTGATCTGGTGTGCATGTGTGTGAAACAAAGCAGGGGTCATGAATAATAATTGATTCTTTTAGGATTATTGCTGCTACACCCCATCAGCATCAGTGCCACATTCAATTTCCTACGAATGGAATTTTTCACCATTCTGCAGAGGAGCTATGAATAGTCGCCTGTTTTTTTCGCTCCGCCGGCTCCTCTTCTTCTATTCCAAGCCAAACTTTGCATTGACAGAGACAAACTTCACTATTGATCTGCTGAATACCTCCCCTCCCCTTATATCCCCCAGGAAAATTAAAGCAGGATAGAAAAAGCTTATTTCTCCCTTCCTCTCGGTTTCTCTCCTTTGTCCTCTCTGCACTGCTGCCCCAGACAGCCCTGCAGTAATTCAGAACTGTGACACGTGCACGGCCTTTATGCCACTGTCTTCCTCTTGCACTCGCCCGCTCTGTGTGTGTGTGTGTGTGTGTGTGTGTGTGTGTGTGTGTGTGTGTGTGTGTGTGTGTGTGTGTGTGTGTGTGTGTGTGTGTGTGTGTGTGTGTGTGTGCTCGCAGCTCTAATGTTCGGGGCGTGAGACTTTTACAACATGTTCAATATCACACCACAGGGCCTCGCAAACCCAGACAACAACTCTAATGATGCAAGGAGAGAGAGAGATGAAGGGATGTGAGCAGAGATGGCACTGAACTATCAGCGCAGAGTAAACCCATTTGTCTTCCGCCCCCATATTTGAAACACCCCCTACAGCCTATAAAACATACCACACACAGCATACCCACGCACACTTACAGAGAAACATTATATCTTCCAAATTCCATATTATACTTCCCACAGAAGCGGAACCACTCCCAGCTCTAGACACGTACACCATTCTCCCCAAGCTACGCTTCAATTGCCAACCGATCGTAACTCTGTTGCTTAACATCAATGGAGTAGACCCCCCAACAGTCCCCTGATGAAATGTTTGTGAATCAGTTTTTTATTTGGATTCTGTATCAAATTGCACGCATTCATATCAGTTTTTCATTGCAACATTCAACAGTCCTTGGGAAAATGTCTTACCATGTATTGCAGTGATTAAAACAGAGGTTGTCAAGTAAATAAACTGTATATAAAGATAATATATAGTATATTAGTATAGTATACTAATATAGTCTCTAGTATACTATACTATACTATATAAGTATAGTATACTAATATAGTATATAAAAAATGTAATGAAACATGTACTCTGTAAACTTTTTAGTTTGGTCAACGTCCACTAACATGGAGGAGGCAGGACTTATGACCTTTACTGCAGCCAGCCACCAGGTGGCGATCAATGTGATTTGGCATCACTTTGGAGAGCCATGTCGTCCATCTTTATACACAGTCTACGTGTAAGACAAACAAAAACAATTAACTGATTTCGTTAGTTCCTCGCTAAGATTTTACAAATTGTTTAGTAATATCCTAGGTTTCAGTAAAGTTTTTTTTGTTTAACATCATTAATTTATGACAGTCCTTGTAAAACATGTGCAGCTCACAGAATGTCACGGCCTGTCAGGATTCACCAGTCTGCTGCTCAGTGGACACGGACATACGTAGTTGTGGAGCAGATTAGATTTCTCAGTGCAGACCGGCCTGCAGTGACAGTCTGAAAGGTGGGCGGCCTGAGAGGAAATGTGTGCTAATATTTGCCCTGTTATCCATTGATCCATGCGGATGAGTGTTGAGGCTTTGTAGATTAAAGGCTGCCTGCCTCGGGGCTCTGTGGAAATCACCGGGAAACACTGTCGCATCAGACCATCTTAACCGCTCTGTGTTTGGAGGAGGATTTAATCTCACTCTCACAAACCCAACTAATAAAAGTGTTTACAACATTGGAAAGTTGGTACAGTGACTGAATGATTACCCGCGGCTCCAAGATGGTGCTGGGTGACCAATGCACCCTTAAATCAGTTAGTGGTCTTCCTGCTGCTCCGGTCTAAGATGTATGTTAACATCTGTACCTGTCGGACCTGTTCCCTGCAGTTAAGTCAAATCTGGACCCATCCGAACCCGTTAAGATAGGTCCCAAGACCCTACATCACCCATGTGTTGTGCAATAGTAGGTAGATTTGACGTTGGCTAATTATTAATAATCATGAAATATGATTATTAAAATAATTAAATTATTTATTAAAAATAATTAAAAATGATAAGGCTATCACTTAAGAATAGTAAAATAATCAATTAGAAATGATAAGGTTATCCATTAAGAATAGTTAAATAATTAATGAAAACAATAAAATTATCAATTAAGAATGATACACTCTGTAATATTTACTTATCGTAGGGGGGCACCACCCTGGTTACAGGGACCAACGAGTCAAACTATAATTATCAGTGTCATAATGATAAATGTCAAATCAATAATCTCAATATTTTAATATTAATGATTATTTAATAAACAATGAAGGCTTTGAGTTCGAGCATAGGCTATCATAATCCAGCTGCAATCACATACATATGCACAAATAATCACAGACTACAGATACTTTAATTACAAAAGCATTTATTAAAAAGGGGAAATAAAGTTATAATGTTATTCAATGATTCATCATTTTAACAAGCTCCGATATTTCAAAGATAAACACAGCAGCAGCACTTATCACAATTCAGAAAATACATGTAAAACCTGCGGTCTACCTATGTATGTCTGTCTGTGTGTGTGTCAATGTGTCTCTCTATGTGTATGTGTGTATCTATGTGTGTGTATGTGTGAAATATAGTTAATGCTATTTAATGATTCATAATTTTAACAAACTCCCATATTTCAAAGATCACAACAGCAGCAGCACTTATCACAATTTAGAACACACATGTAACCTCTGGTCCATCTATGTGTCTCTGTGTGTGTGTGTGTCTGTCTGTGTCTATCAATGTGTGTGTGTGTGTGTGTGTGTGTGTGTGTGTGTGTGTGTGTGTGTGTGTGTGTGTGTGTGTGAGAGAGAGAGAGAAAAAGAAGGGGGCGTGGCGATGACGCAGTCACGTGGTGACGTCACCTCTAAGATGGAGGCCGACAATGACTGTCATTAGGCTTAAAACTCTCAAAATGGCCGCTTTGGAAGTTAGATCCAGAATGGGAGGAGAGAGAGAGAGAAGGCGTGGCAATAATAGACTCTCAAGATGGTGGTTTAACTGGCGTTATTCAAAGTGGAGTTTATGTTAATGACCATGTGGCCTGAGCCCACAATGGCGGTCGCCACATGAATTACACAAAGGGATTTTCAGACAAAGAGATTTTCTTATCTCTGCTTGGCTTTGGGGCCGAAATGCTTCCAGATGTGTTCAGCCTCTCTTAAGTATAGATTTATCTATATGACATGAACTGTATATACAGATCGGAACGTTTGTGTAAAACAGGTTCAGGAGAAGAGAGAGAGAGAGAGAGCGCATGCAAGGAGAGAACGAACTCTTAAAAATATGCCGGAGATCAGTTAACAGTGGTTTCAACCCTCAGCCCTCAAGCGAACGTTGTGGGCTGAGGTTCTGATCGGTAAAATCACTGCAGACTCACACAGACGTTAACAGCGTGGCCGTAGGCTTTTCTCGCGGCGCTTATTCACTGTAACACAAAACATTGCCGTCAAACCGGAAACCGGAAGTAGCGGCTCGGAGTAGCCGGCTCGTCACGGCTAAAACAATGAAGAAACACGGAGGTTCCGCAAGCAAATAACAAAACGCTACGTATTAAAACTAACATCTGCCCAGACAGTTAAAGCCTCTCTTACTGTAACCATGGTTTCGTGGGGTGCATGCGCGTTCCGCGCGAATATCCCGGGGGTCCAGCGAACAGCTTGTGGTCTCTCAGGCGGGCTCCCGTGAGCACCGCAGCTGGGCAGGAGCGGATCAGTCATGCTCCGTGACGGGATGAAGCTTGGTCTTCTTCTTCAGGGATGTGCGGCTGCGTGGAGCCGGTTGAAGATCGTGTGGGAAAAAGAAAGTCTGTGGAAAGTGCCGGAGTCCGTCCCGCGGGTGCACTTTCCTGTTTCGGTCCTTCAAGTTAAAACAGCAAAAAGTCCTATCAGAATAAAACTTCGACTGAGATAAAAGAAAGAAATGAAATGAGTTAAAATAAACGTCTTATCGCCTCCATTAGATTGCTGGGTTAATTAAGAAGACCCCCGGGGGGGGGGGGGTCTACTACAACGTCAGCATCGGAGTAGAAGAGAATGATTTCTGTGAGTTGGGCAGTCTTGTACCCCTGAGAGGAGGCCAACCTCCTTGGAGGAGGGGTCAAGGGTCAGTGTGGCCCTCGGCCAATTGAAAGGTCAGAAGTTAAGTCTCAGGGAGCGGCTTACAGTGGGGTCCTTGAAGGACCCAGGAAGTGATTTGCTCTCCATGATAAGATCTCCATGTGGTTTTTTTTATGTGAGGGGTTTCTCTCGGCTGGTCTCAAGCTTTATGACCCATTGTCTGATGGTCAGCACACTGGGAGTCTCCCCCAACACATGATTAAACACACATGCTACATACACAGTCACTGACAATCTCCCCAGGTGATGGCCTGGAGAAGCATCTAACGATAGTCACCTGTGCTCATGCAGCTGTCATTGCGTTCCGTCTGCGACAAAGTGCCTAACTTGTGATTGTCAAAAGCTGATTTACTTCTTGGCACTTTTTACAAGCAGAAAAATCCACCGAGAGGGAATTCACCACTGATATTTCTGTCTTTGAAGGATTCTTTTTGATGCTCTAGCTATTTCGCTGTCAGTTCAGTATTATTATAGTGTTTTCTGGAAGGAAGTGAAGGGGTCAAAAGTGGAATCGTGGGCTTTCTGTGTAGTGGTTTGATGTTGCTGACTGGTGGATGTCTCTGTCTCCAGTGGTTGTACATACTCCATAACACTGATCATTTGACAAGTCGGGCTGATTACTCTTCATTTAATAGTGCTAAAGCCGCCCATGGGGTAAATTATCATGAGGGGAATATGATTATTGTGTTTCCCACTTAGTGATATGGCTTTCACCAAAGGGGGTTTCTGGTATCGACGCCATGTCAACAAACACTGTACTGCCCCCCCCCTTTACAAAGTGTTGCTTGCCTTGCAATAAACACGTGCACCACTTTCCATTTCAGGCTCAATTAGGAAAACATTGACCGGGCGATGGTCAAGTGAGCACAGGCAAACATGGCCTGTAGGGAGCAGTACGAGCTGATGGTAATATATAGGACGGCATCGTGAAAAATGAGAATGGACGGCGCAAATGGACTGAGGTGCTCTCCTTTTCTTTTCGATATGGCGACAGGCCTTTTCTTAAATAGTGAATGAGTGTGTTGTGTTCTCCAGCGGATGTGTGAGTGTGTGTGTGTGTGTGTGTGTGTGTGTGTGTGTGTGTGTGTGTGTGTGTGTGTGTGTGTGTGTGTGTGTGTGTGTGTGTGTGTGTCTGTGTACGCTGGATGTAAAAGCAGGACAGGCGCTGAGTAGCTCTCAGCTCTCCTCATTCACGTGGTCCCCGGAGATGCATGCAGGCTTGTTTTAGAGTGCAGAGAGAGAAGTGAGAGCAAGGAAACGGAAGCTGAAGACTTTCTATTAACCCTTCGTGGACATAGGTGAGTTATATAAACACGAAAACACATCCTCGTGTGTTTTTGGTTTCCTGGCCGACTAAGTGAGACCAGTCCCTTTTCGTCCTATTCCTCCGTTTCTTCCCTTCTCCCTCCTCCTGCCGCCCACCATGGTGCCCTCACCACTCCGTTCTACCTGCCTGCCAAGTTTCCTCTTCTCTCGCCCACCTGAACACAACACCTGTGTGAGCAGAGAGTTCCAGGAAAGGAGGCCAGGATGCATTCAGAAGCAGCCTGGCACGAGCTCTCTCCCGCTGAGGAGCTACCTCACACAGCCAGAGGGGAGGCAGGTGGGCACCCCCCCTCTGGAGAGTCAGAACTACCCCAGAGATCTGTATTTAGGAGGCTGGGGACTTTCATATCTCACATCACGTCTCCTCTGTACTTACAGACACACACACAGCGAGTTACAATACTCTCTAAGTGTGTGCTGCAGAGTCATGCTAGTCTTTACACCACCATCAGGCGGCCTGCTCTCACTCAGAGGTGTAATTATCTGGCAGCCAATCACAGGCAATGTAATATTCATGAATGAAAATAAGGCTGAAGGGCTTGGTGAAGGGTTTGGTGAGGGGGGGAAACAGACGTCATGTTAGTTGTTTTATGTTTCATTCAGATTCCGAGGATTGCTTCCTCATTTTGTGTTGTTTTTTTGTGTGTCGCTGTCACTCCAATGTCAACTCGGCCCACAGACACCCAGGAGCGCTCATCTCTTTGTAGTGTGTAAACAAACGCTCGAGGGTTTTTGTGGAATTAGGCTGCATCCTCGGCTGAGTAAGCACCATTATGCAAGACCATTTTTCAAGTTTATGCTGTTTACTGATAGATAGCCCAGATTTTCTTGTTGTTGTTAAAAGCTTCAGTGCTATAATTTAGAACAAGCCTTCAGACAGAAATATCTGGAGAACTGAAACAAAGCAAACAGAACAGATAGGTGCATTGAATGACTATTAACACACAACAAATAAGGCAAAATAGCATGACACAAAAACACAACAAAAAGCCTTTAGTAAATGGACTTGAAATTAAATCATCACGCTGTAATCATTATATACAGTTTAAAGTTCAGACTAATAATGATGTTTGATTCATAACCGCCCCAAGCGCAAGGTGACATAGGTGCAGGACAATTGCTTCAAATTCTTTGTTTTCATATTCTTTCATGTGGTGTGAAATAGACAAATGAAATCGGTCCATTTTAACAACTAAATCAAGTTAGCTGCATTTAGTTTTCTGTCGACTGACAAATCAACTAATCATTTCAGAGTTTCACAATTAGTTGGTCCGACTCACGCTCTATTTGCAATCATCATGCTAATTTGTTTTTATTGTCATACTCTTTCATAGAAAGCATGCTCTAACCCAGCAGAGAGAGACGCAGTGGTATGCGACACTGCTCCGTTATATGTGGCAGCCAATTAACTCAACACACGCCCCCAAACACATACACAAATGTGGGTAAATACACAAACATACCCACACACACACAAACATAAAGCTGTAGCGTTATCTGTGATATGCAATTAGGGGAATATTTGCCACTGTGCTGATGTTTGCAGTAATGACTGGAGTATTAATCTATTAGTATGCACAGGCTGCATGTGATTTGCTCTGGAACACTACCTTGCATTGTTAACTGAGAGAGAATAAAGTGTCTGCCGCAGTTATTTTCTCTCCCGCTTTGTTTCTCTCTCTCTCTTCCCCGTCTGTCCAAATAATATCTCCTGTCCCTTTTTCACGCTTTTCGTTTTTTTTCATAACATCATTCTTTCTCTCACTTTCAATTTCTTTCCTCCAATGATTTTCTTTCTAATTCCCCTTTCCTCTGTGTTCCTCTTATCTTGCTGAAAGCTTTTTTCCATCCCTGGCAACAAATCATTTTATTTTTTCAAATGAATACTCATTGCTCAGTTTTACCAAAGAAATCTGTTTATTTTACCCTTAACATGTTTTTATTTGAATAAATAGCCCGAGACAAAGAGATCATCTTTGTGTGAGTGGGATATTTAGCTTTGAGTCAACCGTTTTACCTTTTTTCTTCCTGCCCTCTTCTTCCACTCGCTCCCTCGCTCTCCCTGGTGTAATAACTCATCTAATGTGTTAAAGTCCAGCATTCAACCGTGCCACTGGCCTCACAATCACGCACACAGCGAGGCGAGCTCAGACCTAATCTGTACACTGGTAGCAAGTCATCTCCTTCACACCAGTAAGGAGTGGTGCCCACAGATAGAGGTGGAGACACGAGGTGAAGACACCGAGGGAGGGAGAGCTGAGTAGAGACAAAGGAAATCTTATACAGAAACAAAGACGTTGAGGCAGAGTTTAAATGAAATATGTTAACATGTTCCATTTCTACCTTTGCACTGGACATGTGTCTCAATTCCGGGCATGCATCCTGCTGAGGCTGCATTTGAAGGCCGATTTTGTCATAACGGTTCAACTTGGCTGTCCCATTTCTAAGACTCCTTTGAATGCTGCCGACAAATGTGTCCTAAAGGTTCCAATGCTTTATCATCATGTTTCATCTGTTAATGTTCCATACAGCTAATGGTATACATGTTTAAACTATCTTGTCGCATCCAACTTGAGCTCTGTTGCTAGGCAACAACAATAAGGGTGGGACAAGTTGGTGATGCCGATCACGGAAAGCTTCTACAGACCAGAACATCCCATTTCAATTCTGCCCTCGTGGTCTACACATAGAGCATGTTCTTCGAAGGATGCAGCCACGAACGTAGACACATGTGGTCATCCGTCTAATAAGATGGACGACATGTTAGCGCTTCCTCCTACTATCTAGAAATGAAGCCAAACGTCACCATCTTGTGCAGTAGGGATCAAGGGATGGACCCGAAATACATGCTTGACCAATCGTGAGTCAGTCTCTGCTGTCAATCATGACATATTGCCCTGTTTTAATAGCATCAAGTAACTAATTAAAACCAAACTTACCAGAAAAAACACTTGAAATGACAGAAACCATCTTTGAGAAACATTTGAAAGATGCTTTGGCTTCATTTTTGGGGAGCTGTCATGTCGTCCATCTTTATAGACAGTCTATGAGAGAGAAAGAAAAAGAGCCAGAGAGATGGTCACTGCTGACTTTTAAAAGACATTGTAGGATTGAAGGGATCATGGTTTTATTTCTGTCTCTCTCACACACAAACACACACACACACCCTCTCTCTCTCTCTCTCTCTCTCTCTCTCTCCCTCTCTATCTCTCCCCTCCCTCTCTCTCCCTCTCTCTCTCTGAGTCATGGATGATGTGTCAGAGCCAGATCGATAATGGGTGTCTCTTCCTCAGATAGAGTGGCAGGCCAACCCTTTCGGAAAGGAGGAGAAAGTTTGGCTATGAAAATATGTTCTGTCTTGACTGCTAATATTTCCACTGACTCATTCCTCTGGAGGATTGTCTGAGCTCAAATAAGACTTGCATGTGAACGTTTGAATGTTGGCGCGTCTGCGTATATGTAAGAAAAACTGCGTTTCTCTGTGGGAACTAAGTGTCTATAGGACTTCCACCCAAAACACCTCCATCTAAAATAAGTGAAACAATTCTCCTGATTCTGTTTCTATGTCCAGATCTGTGCCAACCTTCCACCAAGTTTTGTAGAAATCAAATAGTTTGTGTATCATTCTGCTGACAAAGAAACAAACCAACCAATGAAAACATAATCTCCAAACTCGGAGATAGCGGTCGTGAAATAGAGAGAACCCGCGATGCTGATTAACATATGGAGTGAATAAAAGGTGTGACAAACAAAACAAACTGTGGATTTTCAGTTCAGGACAGTCATCCTTCAATTCATCTAAGAGCTTAAAGGTCCAGTATAAAATAATCCTAGTGATGTTTTCACTAGTTTGTAATATTCTAAAATGTAAAAATTGTAGTTCTCTTCACCATAGAATGGGCCCTTTATATTTAAATACTTAATATTTACATCATATGCGGGTCCTCTCTACTTGTTTTTATGACAACTTAAGGCTACAGGTTCTCTTCCATGTTTGTAAGGGGAGGGTGAGGTAATGGATAATCAGCTGCAATGAGAAACTTCACCACTAGATGTCATCAAATTCTACACACTGAACCTTTAAAAATTCAGCAAACCTGGTCATAGTTACTGCACATCCATGATATGTCTTTTAGAATGACAGGGTTAACTCAGATGTTCAGCCATGGATTCAGTCATATAGCGGTATGATTTTTTTCCAAATTACTTTCAAAGCTTAAGTGTGTTTCTAATGCTACCAGCTGAAATGTCCAGCGGCCTGTGTCACACTTGTGTGCGGTCGGTCCATTTAATCACACTCGTCTTTTCGCCATCCTCCTCTGCTGCAGCCTGTTAACACTGTTCATATCTCCTCATACACTTCACACCAGACTGACTGTGCTGGAAAAACACCCAATGAAAGATCAATACAGCATTCATTTAGTCCCTCTGCTTTCTAATGCTCCTCAGTGTCTGCCCTGCCAACCCAGAGGTAGATGGCCTCCTGACAGAAACACAGGTCATTGGTTCATCTCTGCTCCGCTGCTTTCCTTTGGCTGACCAGACACTTCACCAGCTGCGCTCCCTCCTTCAGTTTCCCAGTGTGTGTGTGTGTCTGTGTGTGTGTGTCTGTAGATGGATTTGTGTCCTCTGCTGTGTATTTTCTGGTATTGAAGTCCGGACTGTAATTCTCTACCAAGGATGACTTCAGTCAGTTGCAAGCCCTGGAGCCATTTTCTTACACAGAGCTCTTCTAATCCATGTACTTAACCGCAATCTCTTAACCTGTGTTTTTTTTCACATGTATCTCTTGACCTTAACATGGTTTATTATATTAATCATATCTGCAGGGTAAGGACATAACAAACCGTCCCTGGAATTCTTGTCCAAGGATAGATTTTTCTTGTAATTTAATATCCTGTTTTTACCCCGATCTGATTCTTTGAGGACTTTAGTTGAAAACAGAAACAAGCGGCTGGTTTTGCACATTAAAAGCTCCACGTGTGTTGCAGATGAAATATTTATAAGCCATTTATTAGAGAGTATAACATATCCATTTATTTATTTGATGTACTACCCTGTAATATTCAACATAAATTCAGATATAAACACATTAAACACATTTTTGCGGTTAAGGATTGATATTTTTCACTCTTATAGAGCATTTTTCAACAATTACGTTGATGTCTTGTAGAATGATTCATGGATCTTGATTTTATAAATAACAGGCATGTTTAGGGGACTAATATTAAATGTTTGTGCATTTTGATGCAGATCCGAATGAAAATGTGGATCTAGTGAATATAAATGTGGTTTCCTAAGGGGGCTGCTGGGCCTTGGCAAAGGAATGTGCTGTACTGAGTGCCATACTAGCTTTCTACTGTTGTTACACTTTGTACTCGACTGTTTCCCGATCCAAACCTGCCTATTATCTTCACCCAAACAACTCTCTCACTCGCAGCCTCCTGTGTGTCACCTACAGTGAGAACTGGGAGGTCAGGTCCCTTGCCTCAGGAAATGACAGTTCAACAGAAAAGCCTGAAGAATACTTCTAATTGTCAGAATCCATTCAGTCAGTTTGAAGGAACCTTTATTTCCACACTTCCTCTTTAGCTCAAGAAGAAAAAATACAATATCTAATGTCAGCATAAAGAAATCTAGACTCTGAAATTGCCCTTGTTTCTCTTTTCCGCTGGTGTCAAGAGTGTTGCAGGCTTCTAAACTGCCTCACAGAGTTTTATTTGATGGAAGAGGCGAAGAGACAGGGCTTTATTCACAGAGCGTGAGAAAGGCTGTGAAAGGGAGTCGGAGGTTTTCGTTTTGGAGAAAGACGCGAAGAGGAAAGGGCAGGAAAATGCATAGATGTGGTTTTCCTCACATGTTTCAGACGTGACTATCTTTCAGTAGACCTTTTCAGAATAGGATTGTAATCTGAATCGTCATCATCAGGGGCATTTTTTTTTTTCACGCTTATCCATGCGTCACATGCTATAGCTCCATGCTGGAGAAGCAGAGCTCGTCATCTGATATGGAAGTCATATCACACAGTAATCAGATTAATTTAACCTTCTCTTTCCACTCACTTTCTCGTTCAGCTGCAGCTTCTCACTCTCTACCTGCAGAACGCACACAAACACACACACACAAACACACACTCATCTGCACTTACCACACCTCTCATTTCTGCAGTGCTGGCTGGGCCGAACCACACGCCATTGATCTGCTCCGGTGATTGATTGCAGAGGCTGACGGGCTTCAGTCAATTTTTTTCACCTTCACACAAGCGCTCATTTGCACATCACTGCACCTTTGTGTACGAGTGCACATGCAAACACATCCGCACTATATTTACAGCATGCATTTTAGAGCAAATTACCATAAAGACAAGCTGCTGGGTGATAAAACACGTCGTCTGTGATTCAAGACCCTGCATATTCTCTCTTTGCATTATGCATCATGTGGACTGTATAGATTTGTGACGGGAACCTGTTTACGTTGAGATATATAAATGAAGACACAAACAAACAGAACACATGCTGCACCTTCCTGCCAATTGTTGTCAATGTGTGTCTTTAAAGGCAGTAAACCATGTCTCCAGTTGGAAAGGTACATGTGACACTTAAGATCACGAGCAGAGGAAAATAAAATACAATTTGTTACTGTCGACTGAGGAAACGGAAGGCTGGGGGGGAGGTGAAATCAGTCGGAAGATGAATGTTGATGCAATGATTTGCCACAAACATGCAAAACAAGTTGGAGATCACTGATAGCACACAGCGGCCTTCTTCCATGCACTGATAATACATCCGGCTGCAACAGTTTGTGTCTTTGTGTGAATCTGTTGTTGAAAGGGACCAAACTAACTTTTGGATGTTTCTTTAAAGGAGACGTATTTAGCGTTTTCTGCTTTGCTTTTCTCTGGTGCATTATATTGGTTTGTTTTACAAAAGGAAAGTGATGTGTTTGCTGAACATCGAAACACATGATAACACAAATTAAATTAAGAACCTGAATGAGAAGAGTGTGTCTCATTTGAGACATTAAACATTCAATTTTAAAGTTCACCATTAGCATTGAGAGTTTGAGTTCGGATTATATCCACTTGTTTGATTTTTTAAAGGTCTTATTTGAGGTTAGAAAACAAATTAATTTAAAGCCTTGATTAAAGACTTGAGGCAAAGAGAGCGGCCTGGTGGAAATACAAAGCCAGGGTCCTCCATCTATAAAGCGGAGGTGACAATCAATATTGACCTTTCAGCCTTTTTTCAAACAGTTAATCCCTGACTCCAGACCACCCAGGACCTGACTCGTATGAACTCATCACACAACTCTCTGTCGCCTCGCCTCTCCCTCCCTCTGGTGTCCTCTCCTTTCATGCCTCCTCTCATCTCAGCTATTGATGTCGGTCTCAGACCCCACTTCCATCTCTCTCTCTCTCTCTGTCTCTCTCTCTCTCTCTCTCTCTCTCTCTCTCTCTCTCACACACACACACTCACACCTTCTCTGCTCTATTTATTCAGTGGTAGCCCTCTTAAAAAAAAAAAATGTACATGTATGAAGTTTCTTTGGTGCGTTATCACCTTCGACAAGGAGGTTATGTTTTTTCGTCTTCATTTGTTTGTTACTTTATCTTTTTGTCTGTTAGTTTGAAGATTACACAGAAATTACTCAACGGATTACCATAAAACTTGGTGGAATGATGTGATTATCGGCCTTGAAGGAACCCATTCAATTTTGGTGAATGGCAGAATTCAGATGTTTCCAAATATTTCTTTATGTTAATTAAAACACACACACACACAAATATATATACACACACACAAATATATATACACACACACACACACACACACACACAAGCACAATGACAACAGTTCCATCTATCATTGTCAAACTGTCTAAAAACAGTATTGCATTGGTTGGCTAAGTCAATTTGCATGCAGAGCAGGAATGCCAGGTGTGAACTGACGTACCAAGCACTGTCTACTTGTGATCAGATCTCTCCCCCCCCCCCCCCCCCATCTCAGGTATGAACAGGGCCTCAGAGTGATGCTTGAGTTCCCTGACCAACAGACCCTATCATGAACTGTCGTGCACTGAGGTCCCGAGCTTCATCATCTGCGCTTCTCCCTCCTTCAACCTCCCCTTCACCTCGTCTGATAATAATACCATCTAATTACCGCTTCACTATTAATCATCCAGAGATTGCCGATGCTGATTGGCTAATCAAAAATGCGTGTTCGATGGATGAGAATATGAGATCTCGTTGATTTGGATTCTCCTCTTCACACATTCATCTCTGCTCATGTCATCCCTCGCTCCCTCGATCACACAGGAGATTTAGAGTTGAGTTTAGTGTCTTTGTTACAGAGGGAGGGGGGGGGGCGCACTCCCTCCTCAGACTGTACCACTCAAAACCTGCAGCCCGACGAGGGACAGACAAATCTATTCTGCCTCCATGGACTCTACTGTTTACTTATGTGCTCACACACACCCACACATATACTGGCATATGTTTTTGCCAATTGATCATTACCAACTGTTCTTCCCGTCAGACCCTGGCAAAGTGACCATCCCTCAGCGGTTTAGTGAGGCAGACATTTCCTCTGAAGTATCAGACACAAACACACACAAACACACACACACACACAACAAATCCGGTCACTGTGTTCATTGTGCACATCTCTGTGTGTGTTTGCACGTGCACATCCTCCGGTCTGCATGCTCTCACCTCCTCCCTGCATCAATCATTGTCCACCCTCTAATGAGGGCGAAAGAACAGACTCATTAAAGCACCTCATTCTCCTACCAATAAGCCGAGTGAAGGAATAGGTGCTGGAGGGAGAGAGGAAAACTCGGAGATAGCGTCGTGAAATAGAGAGAAGCCCGAGATGCTGATTAACATATGGAGTGAATAAAAGGTGTGACGGAGGAAAGTGATGGGGACACATGGCACCAAATATACGACAGATTTAGAGGACAGGCAGAGACGTGAGCAGCTGCAGTGAGAGGCAGGCAGAGGGAGGGATGCAGGATTCCTGGAAGGTGATGGAGGGATGGGACGCACATGGACGATAGTTTCATTTGCTCGGGCCTCCTCCGTGGCAAATTGAGAAATCGCCCAGATTTTCTCTTTTCATGTTCTGTGTTTCTGATGCGGAGCCAATCCGTCTGCCTGGCCAAAACTCAAAAGACCCATATTTCCTCCCCTCACTTTTATCTCTCCCTCTCTCTCTCTCTCCAGTTTCATGAGTTCCCTCTCCCTCTCTGACGCCGAGGCTTGTGGAGAGCTACTCTAAGCCCCTCAAGCTCAATGTAGGCACGAGGTTTTCATCTGGTTTCCTATAATCCCGTCAACCACATAGTGCCACATTGTTGTACCCGGGTTTTCCTCCTAGTACCAACACTATCATCCGATCTGCGCCCAAACTAACTGCCCTCTTCACATTATCTCCCTCATTCACACACTGGAGTGTCATTTTCCTGCCTTTTTTACTGTTGATAGGGATTTGCTGCTGTTCTCAGGCTGGTAATTGTGTCACATTTGGAGGGGTGTTGTGGTGTTTGTAATGGGGCTGCAGTGTGTGTCTGCGTGCGAGTGGATGGGAGGTGTACACACACTGATCTGGAGGGATGGCACTGGGCCCAATATTGCCCCATGGAAGACAGAAACACTGTGCTGGAGGATTAACAGCCGTTTAAGCCCTTATGTCTGGGTCTGCTGCACTCTACTCTCTTAGTGTGTCTGTGTGTACGATTCAGTGTGAATGTGACTGTGTGTGTGTGTGTGTGTCTGTGCAGCAATGTCTGGTGCTAGCAGATTAGCAATGAGAATGAAAAACAATGGGCAATCGCTGAGACAAGAGACGCGGGGGGGAAAGGTGAAGAGTGGTAGAAAAGAGGAAGAGGAGAAGGTTGGAGAGAAGGGGGAAAAGAGATATTTGAAAGTGAGGAGCAAATGAATGGGAGAAGGGTTGTATTAAAAAGGAATGAAAGTAAGGGACCTCGCTGCACAGAGTAAGTGAAGTGAGGTTAGGAAAGGTTTGATGAGATTTGGAAAGGGAATGAGGTAACTGAGGAAGCGATGATAGTGGCTGGTTGGTCGGTGGGATGGATGAAAGCGTGAAACGGCTGCAGATTTGAGCTCACTTATCTGTGAGGCAGCAGTCAAAGAGCCGGGGGGGGGGGTTCCCTCCTGCTTCCCTCTGTCTCTCTCTCCCCGGTCCCATACCAAAGGAGCCTGTGAATTCTTTGGGATCCAACACGCTCATCGCTGTTCTGCATGCATGCACACACAGATGTCCGCTCCATTCATACATCCACAGTGCGAAGCTGCGATAGATTTGTCCTCACACAAAATGCACACACAAACACAAACAAACAAACACACACACCTAGCCGCCACCATCCAGCCGGGCCGTCCCCAGTGTGTCCTGTTCTTGCCCGTGGCCAGCAGGTGTCATATCGAGAGGAGACTTGGCTCATGCTGAGCTGCTGGCGGTGGACCAGGCTGTCCCCATGTCAAAACCACACACATCAGAACCCTCACAGACACACACACACACACATACACTGTGCTTGCACACAAATAGACGCTCGCGAATAAACACACACGCACAACACAGAAGGCGATATACGTGCACACAGGCAGCTGCTGGCATGCCTCAGCTTTCTGACAGGCTGACAGAGGGCTGCTGGCTTTACACCCGGCACAACTGTGCTACCCACTGGCCTTCAACTCCATCAATCTCTGCAACATAAAACAGAAGCACGCACACAGGCCCACCGGCGCAATGTGTGTATGAGGAGAGAGGTTTTCTTTTCTAGTGGTAAATTTCAATTCGTAATATATTTTATTTGTTGCATATCGTCCCCTCAAGTTATCTCCACATCCACAGAGTTACGGCTCTCAAACGCTGTTGAAGCTCTAAACCATCGAGTTTGATTCACTCGCTCGTCTGACAGATTGCGCATATTTTTGTGTAATGGGTCCCGGCTGCTTCCACAAGTCGAATCACGCCCCACAACTTAAATTTTACTCAGCAATTTCACTTTATCGTAGGAAGCCAATCAGCGCCTGTGTTGATGAGATCAAAGCCGGGAACATCTCCTAACCGTCTCACATCAGAACAAATCGGCACAGTTACCAGGGCTGTTGTAAATTAAACAAAAACATGAATCAACAGCTTTTTAAATCAGACCAGTGCTGCACATTTAATGTGGCTTTTCAGAAGAGTGAGGCTTGTTAGTATTTTCCCGACAGGTTTGGTGGTGAAGGTTTAGAATTCATCACTTGGTCTCAACGGTACTTGAGTTAATAGGTTGCAAAGATTCGGTGAATTGCTGTTGTTTGTCTCCTGATCACCTTGATGGAAGATTAAGTGAAGAAAAACAGCTTGATTTTGAATGTGAAGGGCAAATATATATCTTTTATTTTTTGGACGGGTTGCTCATTGTAACAAATAATGAAACTTCTAGAATTTGATGACAGTTAATTGTTCCTATCTATGACTAATGTATTTCATCTGTTAAAAATGAAACTGAATATGACATGGAGCGCACAAAGGCAGCGGTTGCAAATAATGGTTTTGGAAAAATAACACAATTGCAAGAGTGACAAGACGCCCACGTCAGACTGATGAATTATGGGTAATCCAGTGTTAATATCAGGCTGTCAGCAGGAAAAGAAACACAAATAACCTGCAGTTATTTGTTACCTCTGAGCTTTTGCATCAAGTGTTTACGTGAAGTGTGTAGGGGCTGAATTTTAATAGCAGCAGCAAGAGGTGCAATATTTCTGACACCATTACTTCTCCTCTTTAAACACTTGTAATCTGATAATGCACATGGTAATAAAATGTCCATCCATCCATCCATTAGCCTTTGAGGGTCTCGGCGGGAGCTTGAGCCAATCCCAGTAGACATTGGGTGAGAGGTGGGGTACACCCGAACAGATTACCAGCATATCGCATGACCAACATACTGAGACAAACAACCATTCACGCCTACGGTCAATTTGAAGTCTCTAATTAACCTAACCCCAATCTGCATGTCTCTGGGCTGTGGGAGGAAGCCAGGCAGAGCAGGTCTGAATTCCAAATTGCTCCTGACGGCTGTGACTGCAGGATGTGAGTGATGTCTCATAGAGAAAGTGGACTATTCACTGTTAGACTGTGTGTATGCCACAAGTGTAAAGCATGGTCATTGAGACTATTAAAGCCATATGAAATCGGACCATTGTACCTGGAGAAAGCCCACGCAGACACATGGAGAACATGTGAACTCCACAAAGAAAGACCCGGCCATGGCCAAGCTGGAAAGAGGAATCTTCTTTGTGTGAGGCGACGGTGCTATCCACTCTGCCTTGCTTTTATATACACAATTTCCTTGAAAGTGTTACACTTGATGGCTGAAATACTCTAACCGTAACCCTACAATACCGTGGTATCCACTATGTGACATGTCTCAGACATGCTTAGGTCTCGAACCCACACACATGCACACATACACACAGATAAATGACAGCTGTCCCACCTTGGCAGCTCCACTAGGGTTAGAATCAGCCTAACGTGTCACTCTTATCATGAGCCATCACTGTTTGGGCTGTTCTGAGGGTCGTCTGGCACAGGAAGTGGAAGCCCTCAAAAGTCAGCGTGGAGACCATGAAAAGAAAATCCAGCTCCGGCTAGTTGAGCATATGTGTCGTCAAGCCGGTTTCTGCCTATGCTGCTGTGGTCAGTATTTGTGCTTTGGTTGTTGCCGTTGTCTTGTCTGTGCGACTCCTGGCTGGAGAACAGTCGGTGAAGCTCTTCATGCAGCGAGCGTTTGATGGAGCGACTGCGAGCAGCTGGTCGAGATGATAGAGAGGAGGGAGAGGGCGGCGACTGATTGTTTAGCTGGAATGAAAGAAAAGAGGATGCTGCCTTCGAGTGCATGAAAAGAACGGTATGGTTTCAAACTGCATTCCTCATTGATATATATTATTTTGCTCAATCAGCATGATTTGATGAGCAATGTGAAAATGTTGATTGAAAACGAAAGGCTTGAAATTCATGAATAATACAAAGAAACATCCGACAATAAAAAAAGGAGGAAAACAAATTCAAATTCCCATTCATACATTTTATTCTATGTTCTTAAAAGTATCACTATCACAAAAACATTTACAGATGGAAAAGTTTGTATAAAGGCAGAGGGAAACAGATATTTCTATCATCACTTGAAGTTACAGAACCTTCTCCTCCTCTGCTTCTCTTTTCATACACATCTTTCACTGCAAATCAATAGTGAGTGGAGGGTGTGTTGGAGAACTGAGCGAACAGCCGAGTGTCTGTGGCCCAATCCGTTCAGAGTGAAAGGTGAAAACCAGATAAAAGTGCTGCAGCCCCCTCTCATCTCTCTGTTCATCTTCCTCTTCCTCTCTCTGTCTTTATTTCCTCCTTCACTTCAGCCTCACTCTCCTCCCCTCCTGGGTTTTTCTCTCTCCAGCCCTCCGTCTCGTCTGTATCTCTCCTCTGACACTTTTCACCTCGCTGCATTCATCACCACTCACTCACCTTTCCTCCTCCTTTCTCCTTCTTCTTCCGGTCACTTCTCCCTCCTGCCTGCCCCCACTTCCACCTGTGAATTCCCTCCATCTTCTCTTTTTACTCTAGTGGGCTGTGTTGAGGAATAGTCCAAGCCCCTGCTATCTCCCCCATATATACCCGAGCCTTCCTCTCCCTCTCTCTCTCTCTCTCTCTGCTGGGTGTGAAGGATTCTGTACATTCAGTAGCCCGGCTATCTCCAAATAGCCCATAAATCACGGCGGCTTGGCGCGGAGGGGAGAGACGGCCGGCCGTGGCAGAATTATTAATGCAGCAGAACCACACTCATCATTGTCCCTCTTTCAGTCTCTCTGTCTGTCACTTACTCCCACTCCGACTCTCCTGAGTTCAGTCCTCACACCGTTTAGTAACTCGGCCTCTGGTTATAGAAAAACTTTATTACATTTTATTTGTTTAACTTGATACATATATTATTTCAGTGCATTCAAACATAAACATTTTCTAGTTACAGATGATCAAATCTGTTTTTTTTACCAGTCAGTGAAGGAGCCTAAAAGTATTTCATGTTTTGATATTTGGTAAACAGTAATTCAAGATCATATGTAAAACAAATACTGTATTTACCTTTATTTAGAAAAAATTGAATAAATGTATACAATAGTTATAGGTTGATATATTTACAGTTAAGCTTAAATGTGTGTAGATAATTTAAAATCTATAAAACCTCAAATTACATTTGAATTTTTCAAGGTGTGCGTTACTATAGCTGTTTGCCCTGATACTTTTGGAGCTTCGCTGGTGTAGTAGTGAGTCTGCGAGGAAGTGGACTCACACAGACCTCTTCTCATTTTGAGATCTTTGGAAACTGGTGATTGTGCCAGTTGTTTTTTGTGTGAAGTCGACAGTGAAATTGGTGGTGGTCCTGCGGATTTCCAACGTGGATTAAAACGAAAGGAAACCGTTAAAGCGCCACGTTAAGGATTCATTCGTGGAACGCTTAGAATCATCTTTCACAATTTCAACACGTACAAACACATTACATTCAGTTCTGGATGGATTTTATTAGGTCCACCAAAACTTGTATTTTGACTTCAAAATGTGATCATGTTAATCAAAAGGTATTAGACTCCCTGAGACCTCCTGCACAGCAAAAAGAACATGCAGAGGATAACATGACTACTCTTGAGAATCAATTACATGTATAGCTTAATAAAAACAACAACAACAAAACTTACAACACTTACAATAGCCTTACAATTCCTTTAGTCGTTGTGAATCCAACCAGGGTTCTCCTCTCCAAACCATTGACTGTGAGGAAACCAGCATGTTGCACTCCAGCTGAGCTCCAGTCAGCCGGCAGATGGATTATACTCCATCACCATGATGCATGGCATTCATTTACTAGTTTGCGATGTGTTCTGTATTCACTCATCTGTATTCATTGCTCCTAAATGCCTCTCTATATGATGGCCATTTTATTAGACTACAACGCTTACGTGGGGTTCTCCCCGCCTTGCTAATCCCTGTGTGGGTGGAGGACCGGGAGCCATAATGCCAGCCTATTATTGAGCTGTAATCCCTCTTCTTCCCTCCACTTTCCACATTAAGACGGGGAAAGAGGCAAATAAATTAATGAGGCCCGTGCGCCTTGTACGAACATGATCGTTTCAACAGGTGCGCCCGAAAAATCAAGACGCTCTCTGTCTGTTATTCATCCGTTTTATTTTCTCGTTTAGCACCTCTCCAAAAACCTTTGAGCAAGAAACCGGCCACTGTGGCACAAAACTCTCCTTACTCGACTGTTCCGACGGTTCCAGTTGATGACCCGTGAAAGACAGAGAAACTGAGGGAGAGACCGTTAAGAGCGATCCTCGTTTCTTTTTATTTCCTCGGCTCTTCAAGCAGATGCTCGGCTCGTCGGCCTGGGACAGAGCCACCAGTGCCCTGTCGGGATGTGTCAGCTGCATGCCAATTCACATTCATACAAATATGTGTGTCCCATCTTCAAATGGTGGTGTGCCTCTGCCGCCAGCCCATCTGTTAATACAATACATATTCATATACACTCATACAATATACCTCCCTTCTCCTCCTCCTCTTCCTCCTCCTCCTCCTCCTCCTCCTCCTCCTCCTCCTCCTCCTCCTCCTCCTCCTCCTCCTCCTCCTCCTCCTCCTCCTCCTCCTCCTTCAGATATTGTATTTTCCTCTGTCCTTTTTCTTCCTTCTGCCGTTTTTTTTCACACTTGTAAATGCACAGCCATATTAAAAGTCTTACATCGTGTCGTGGGAATTTAGATGGAAGTGGGAAGAGAGATCACTCATATATTGTTTAATTTCCCTCAGGTCCAACTGTTTTAGACGAGCCCAGAAGCGGATGACTGCCTGCCTGTTGCATTTTTTATGTGCATAAAATGTAGGCCAACGTGCGTTTGTTTGCGTTTTTCCCCCAAAAAATTGAAATGGACGGATTTGTCAAGCTGTGTCACGGCTGTCAGTTTGCGTGGACCTATTAAGTGCTGAGCTTTAGGTCTCCTGTCTGACAGATGGGGTCGGGTAGTTTTTGGCGACCTCTCCCTGTTTGCTGAACCTGCGAGCTCGTGCCTCTCAGCCACCTGTGTCCTCCCGCACAGCTCGGGTCCCATCGGACCGGAGTGACGGATATGTCAGGCAGTTTGCTGCCAGTGAGGCTCCATCCCTGTGGTCCAGGGGATGACTGATTTGTCAGGCAGTTCCACCAGACAGCTTTTTTTGCACTTGGCTGGGCCTCGTGTGATCACTTGAGCATACTTTCTGGAGGGCTGCGTGTCAACTTTCACAATAAGGATGATAAATGCCGTGTATTCTATCTGTTTCTCTTTCTTTTTATAAATCATTTCCTCCGGCTCCCCCTCGTATTGTTTTGATTTCTCTCTCGTAGTCCTCTCTCCCCAGTCATTTCACTCTGTGAATCTCTTATTAGTTTTTGACTGAAGGAGCTGGCATGCAGACTTATCACTTGATTCTGATATAGTTGCCAGTTCTGCAGGCTGTCAAGGAAACTCATCCAGATACATGAACACACACGGGGACTCTTTGTATTTCATCTGCGTAAGAGAGATATATAATTGTCTTTCTTGCTACGTTAGTGTGCACTAATACATGCACGCATCTTCCAGCATGTTCGTGCACAAACAATCATGTGCATGTGTAATTGGATGCAAATGAGGGAGGGATGGGCAGAATGTGCTTCGCCTGACAACCCTTGCACACTGGCATACCAATGACAGCGTATAATACCCAGAGACTGGCAGATCTGTCCATCATCTTCCAGTCAGAGACCTCCGGGTGGGGAACTTTCCAGAAAGTAAAATGAAAGTGCAAAAGTGAAGAAGAAAAAGTGTTTGAGAGGAGCTGCAGATGGAGGGAAGGAGGGAGGAAAGAGAAGAAAGGTCGGAGATGGTCAGCGGGTTGAGAGAAAACGCAGGGATGAGCCGGAACATGGAGAGTCGATGCACATTATCCTCCTTGTTGAAAACCTGTGCACAGATTCTCTGCAGTGAAGCTGCTCTGCAGGTGGAGCACACTGTCTGAGTCATAGAGAAGTCGAGACCGGAGGTGGTTTAGCAAGAATAACGCTGCCACTTTAACTCTAAGACTTAAAGACAGACTTTAGGAGGAAGGTGAATGTGGAAAACGGACCTGCTCATCAAACATAAGAGAGACTCTGTTGGACTTTTTCGCCCCCTCAATTTTTTTCCTCCAATCTACAGCCACAGACTGATCCCTTCAGACACCTTATGTTTGCAATGTATCATCAGCTCGCCTGTAACTCCTGGCTTTCATCTCCACTTCAGCGGTGTATGTGTCTCTGGCTGAAGACTCCAGTCATGCAAAGTTACAGCAGGGCCGGATGAGCGCAGGCAAGCAGGTTGGTTAGTGACGGACAGGTACGCAAGCTTGTTTACGACAGTTCTGCGAGGGCCTTAGACGGTGGCTTTTTTCTTTCCTTTTTTTTTAAGAGAACTTAATTTATTGATGGCTCAGGACATGAAGAGGATTTCAAACAAATAAGATAAAAGGTGTTTCAGAAAATAAATTGTCAACTTAACCTTTAATATCTCCCATTTAAGCGAATACAACTTCCTACTCAAGTGAATGCAAAAGTGGTCTCAGACTTTTGTAGTATGTGTGAAATAACACTGGACTGATAGTGGAGGCTTGTGGGCAGAGAGGACACACACACACAAACACACACACACACACAAACGCAATATATATATATAGTCACACACTCGCCAACTGAATTTGAACTGTTTGCTGCCTACGTTATATTGGAAGCACCAGGCAAGAAATGCAAATAGTTATAATTATTTCACAGCCTTATCTTGCATATACACATGTCTTTACACACACACACACACACACACACACACACACACACACACACACACACACACACACACACACACAAACACACACACACACACACACTCAGAAGAGTGACTGACTGAGAACCAGCCCAGCGTAAACCTCCCATGTTCCTAAATATACCTGAGCTCAAGTTGAATACGGATGTACGTGTGTGTGCATCTGTTTACATGTCACATAGCTTAGGCTCAATTTAACCAGCAGCTGCCCGGTGCATGTCAACCTGCTCTGTCTCCACACCCTGACTAGTGGTACAGATCTACCACCAAACCACCAACCCCAAACACACACAGACACACACACACACACTCACTCACATGCCACCTTTTCTAAAATATCCTCCAGACAGTGGGTGTTAGCCAGCAGCAGTTTAAGTGAAATTAATGAGCTGAGTGCACCACAAAACTGTGTGTTGTTGCACACACACAGACACACACGTCGCAGCCCACAGGGAAGACTAGATTAACACACGGAGATGGAGACTGCTCAATCACTATGGTTACACAGATGGGCCCCAGAGAGGCTGGCCAGCACTGAGGCTGGAGGCAAATGAGAAACACACACACACACACTCAGACAGACACACACACACACACTGTCACATGTTTACTCTGACCCTACTTTTGTTCTCTTTGAAATGGTTTCATTGTTCTAGGAAAATCTGTGATAGTTCTGCGATTTTATCTGATGTCTTTGTTTCATTTATAGTCTTCAGTGTGTCTGTCTTTGTATTTAACTGAACCTTGTGGCCCTCCAGAAAAGGCCTGAGTCAACAGAGCTGACAGAGACTCTTCACTTCACACTATAAACTTTCATTGTCCCTATTCTCATCAGGGAATTGTAGTAGAGATAGCATAAAAGTGAACGATATCGCTTCTGTGTGCTCCATATCCGCCGGGACAGGCAGAGAAATATATCACCTTGAGGAAAAGGGAATTGGGGCTGGGGAAGATGGTTTAGGACTTTGCTTCTCTGTCTTCGTTCACGTACTGTGTTACCTTGTGGGGTTAAATCACATCACAGACTATAACTCCTCTCACTGCTAGGCTCTCTTTCTCTTCCTCCTCCATTCAAGCGTTCTACTCTCCTATCCCCTCCTTCTGTCCCTAGCCAATCCCCGAGGGCACCCGCGTTGTCATCCCTCCCATCTCTGAGGAGGATCCGCAGCCTGACAACCCGGCAGCCTGGTGTCCCCTGGGGGGGGCGAGGGTGCTTTAGGAGCGAGAGGAGTAAGAGATACATATAGGCCCGAGCAGTGAAATGGGAGATGGGAAGGGATTCGGCTGTAGAACGGCTAAAATGGGCGTTCAAGACGGAGCACGTGTGGGGCGCGCTTGAACACGTGTGTCGGTATAAACAAGAAAAGTTGTTTACACTCGGTGGACGTGGTGAGATCCTGCCGAGCTGAGGTCAGGCGGACTAATCTTAGCACGGAGACAAGACACTGAAACACTAGCCTCTGTTTACTGGGCTGCAGCTACAGCACGTTGCAAGGCCAAGTGGTTTGCTGGGATTGGTTTCTGTTCCAGTCGTCTATTCTCAACCAAATGATTCTGCCATAATTCAGTGCATTCATTTATTTCTCTTCTCTTACATTTATGCGTGTATTCATTCATCATCATTGTCCCTCATCTGAGGCTTGCGGGCAACGGATCAATATTAAGTTTACATTACTTTATATACAAGTGATATGAGATTTAATGTTGTCTGGGTCTGGATACGGGTCGGGACGGGAGGCAGATTAAGGGAAATGTCAGTATCAAGCCTTCCAGAATCAATATCAATTCTTCAATTCTCTGAACTCTGCTGGAGCGAATAAATGAAAAAGTATTTATTCGTACACAAAGACAGATTTGATGCTTTTGGTGTTTTAATTGTGGTGGTCAGAGCACTCAGGTGATACCTTGCGCTCTGTCTGGAAGTCTCTGCCTGTACAATGTCTCTCAACTCTCTCTGTCACATTTTCTCTTGAATTCACTGCCTGTCCATTCAAGTTATAGATGTTGTCTTTGAAGATAAAGGCCTGGTTGAAACCTCTAAAGGCAAAGTTGGCTGTTTTTGTTTGTTTGCAGGATTACACAAAAACAGATTACCATGAATCTTGGTAAAAGGATGCAGTATATCAAGTTAAATTAAATGTTGGTGCGTATCCTGGAGCAGATCCAGGAATCTTTTTCACTTTCTGTAGCATTGAGAGATGTTTGAGGCATTTTTTTCTACATTTTCGTTGATTTCTAAATCAACACACAGAATCATGTATGAATCTCATTATTCAGAATTGTAATAATAAAGATATTATTGGGATTGGTGTCAATGAGTGTGTGCAATTTGGTGCAACACTCAATCTAGTGGATTTAAATGTGGTTTCATAGGTGTGTAGGCTTTTTTGTAGGCTTAAGAAATGTAACTTGCCTCTGGCTGACGATGGGACTGTTGGTGGATGTATGCGCTCTGCAGAGGATGGGACAATACTTGAGTTTTCTATATTTTCTGTACTATGTGTGTTTCTGGTATAACTTTGCATTGACTTTTAATACAAAAAATGGTCTTTATCAGTGGCCTCTCCCATGAATCTGCATGTCCCCACATTTTGCTTTGCATCCTTCATTTAATGCCTAAATATTCCTTGGGATCAATAAAGTATCTATCTCTATCTATTTTTTCATCCATTATTACAAATAACCTTATACCTTAATGGAGCCTTTATGCCACCTCCTCAGAGATCAGTGTTTTTGTATCTTCAGTAAGAGGTAGCATAGCAATGACAGAGATCGTGCAGCAAACCAAATGAGTCTGTCTCGCTGAAACCAGACCTTGGGAAGCGGTGGCCATGTCGTCGGTATGTGACATCTCGAACCGGCTGGAGCTGCCAGACAAAGTCAGTCAAGTGCAAAACTAATCTACCTATCCATTTTATTTTCTTCGTGAGAGCAGCAGAGGCAGACGGGGGTGGTGGGACTGGGCTCGGCATTGTAACGATTGCCAGCGCTTTTTTTGTTTCTCGCAGTTATACAGGGACCAGATTTCACCTCCCATTTTTACAGCGCTCCGTCTATCTCCGAGTTGTTTTAGATTGCACCGACATGCTGATAATTTGAATGAAAAACAGCTCCTGTGTCGGTGGGTGTGTGTATAAGGGGTTGAAAGCATCGCTGCATTTTATGAGCAATAAGCTGTTTGTGATGCTCTGTGGATGCAAAGATAATGCATGTCTTAGTCAGCAAACTGCCTGTGTGTATATTATAAAACCACACTCGGGGTAATTGAAAGGGGGCGAGACAGAAGAATAGAGGTGAAAGATAAAGCTGTATTGGGAACAACACACATTGGTGATACCATCAAAATCTCGCACATCATGTCGCTTTGGCAGTGTGTGTATGAGTTTACACTTTAACATATTCTGGATGATAAAAATCTGTCACGCAGGTAAATAATATCTCCAACTATTTCATATCTTTGCATTATATTAGCATCTTTTTCCTTTTTGCGTCACTTTGCCCTTCTGGCCAAAGCACCCAGGTAGTTAAAATGTTAATGAGTTGCATCAGTTTAATAATGTCACCTGAGCCAGGCTCATTAATCATGGCTTCATATGGAATACTATAATGTCGATGTGAATACAGACTCAGTGCACATTAAGAGTCATTATTATGCCTCTATCTTTAAGAACACTGGCCTTTTTTTCATCTTCATAAATTTCTGCCTGTACAGTAAAATATTATTTTTTGACCGATTGATACTGAATACACAAGGCCCAGATTAAGCTGGAGCCAGAGACCGTTGTACCAAAGTAAAGATTTATTTATAATCTATAAAGTAAAAAGCTTGTCTCCATACTACAACCAACGAGGGAGTTTCCATAATAAAGGTAGGATTGGGTAAATTGTGTAGTTAGTGCATAAATCAAGTAAAAAATTAAGCCAAGAAAATAAACAATGTGTCGCTAGACTATAGCTATAATCTATTGAGAGATTTTTCACAAATTATGAAAAACAAACATCACACTAAGAAACAGCGATCTCCAATTTGCCCGTTTCAATGTGTGAATCAGGATGCACAGTAAAGCGTGTGTGTGCCAGACGGCTCCTCTTCCCTCAGTCGCTCTTTAACACAGAAAAACACCCCACAAGAAAAATAAAACAGACAATGACCCATTCAAGTGACTCGTTTATAGCACACTAAAATCTTTAAAGTCAGTTAAAAGCAGTGGTTGACTCCTTTAGAAGAGTCTTTGTTTAAAACGCAAAATAGACAGATATGTAAACAGGATAATATACAGATACAAATTATAGACACATGCAAAATAGAATTAAATGATTTACCTTGAATAAATGGAACAAAACAAACTCCACCCCTCAATTAGTTGTTTCGAACGAATATTTAAAAGAACCATTTTTATATTGTATTAAAGGCACAAATAACTGTAATACTCCAAGATTTAGTCCCTCACCAAACTTGAAGTTGTCTCAGTTGTCTTTCTGAAAAGGGCTCCTGTGCTGTGAAAACTTTTTCATGTGTTTTCATATTACACATATTACAGTACACACACACACACACACACACACACACACCACTACTAGTGCTGGAGCAGTACCAGTCAATTCATTTTTAATGGTGAAATGATAGAAGATTGTCAACTATCAAAATGTTGCTCTCGTTGTTTATACCTGTTGTATTTCAGGTTATGTTGTGTTTCTTCAGCTAGCTGCACAAATAATTCTGGACGATTGCGTTATGGCAATGTAGACTTTTGGTATCATTGTAATATAGTGACTCAAGTTTTGAATTCACTATATTAGTCAAAATCTATGAAAGTGATGTACTAGGTTGATACAGGTATGTGAAAGCGTTTTCCCCATATTTACTGCATCAACTTTTAGGGAAAAGTTTTTTTAATTGTGGTTCGTAACATGGGTTTTGTGCATATCTAATGGAGAATTAGAGGAGGTGTAACGCTCGTGTTAAGGAACAGAGTGTAAAGACATGTAAAATTCTATTGATCCACAAAACCTGCTTTCTCTACAAATAACCTGAAACAATAACTATTGACCATATTATTTATTATCGAGGCTCTTGCTGTAATATTAAAGAACATTTAGGAGATCATTCTGTTGTTCTGTTGAAACTAACAGGTCGTCCCACTTTGCATTTCTATCCTGTATTAGAACGTTTTGACCGCATTGCTTCCCATTACCATTACTGCTATTCACTTCCTGCTTGGTCTCTGGAAACCCTGGAAACATAAATGCAAAATCAAACATTTCACTCAGTCGCAACAGTTTAAGCCAATAAACATGTTTAGCTGAGGTCAGTGGTTCACTCTCTGTTCTCAGTCTAATCACAATCTGTCCATAGTGCCAATTTCTCACTGCTGTAAGTTAGTTAGTCGCACGCTAATCTTTCGCAGGAGCACCAGTGATCCAAATATAATCCTGTGGTTTCAATACTTAGTCCCTTTCGTTTGTTCATGCATGTGCAAACTTCTAATCACATGTGCTTTTTATCTCAGGCTGTGATCAGGTCATGTTAAGATCAGTCAGCTGACGTCCTGCCCCGGGACACTGTGTGTGTATGCTTAGTCACATTAGTGTGTGTTCTACGACAATATATCTAACTCTGGTGTTTTTGTGTGCGTTTGTGTGACCCGTGGATCCTATAGCTGTACAGCATACAGCAGGCCTCACCCATTCCTAATTAGTGTGTGATTGATAGCCGGTTGTTGTGATGCTGTGCATGGGGAGACGTGTCGGAGCAGGGGGAACAATGACATTTCCGCGGACAGGGATTACTCAGTTGACCTTATTGTTGTGATTAGAATTCAGCCGCAGCTCCCCGAGAGATGACCTCACCTTGTTCACACTGCGCCAGGGTGCAGGAAGTTGCTCAGTACTCGCCACCCCGACACCTGCATACTGCAATAAATGCGACAGCACCCTGAGACTTTTTTATTACCTTGCTTTTTTCAATATGCTCTGATATTTTCTTATTATCCTTTTCCTATAATCTCCAAATTCATGCAGAGAGAGACGTACACCACATCAATCTTTCATGTTGTTCATTTCTTTAACATGTGCTGCAAATGGAGTAGACTGTAAGTGTAGAAAGTAAAAGAGAAAAAAAAGGGATAAGGGAGGAAAGGCACAGACAATCAGTCGCTCACAGAAAGTGTTGCATATATTGTCCTCCATTTGCTCTCTTCATTTTTTCCTTTCTGTAAGAGTAGTGATTACAGCCCATTTAGACTTTGATGTCTGGGAGCTGCAGGTAGGGTCTGAAAGAAAGAGTAAAAAGCATTCCTTTTAAGTAACGACAAAGGCATTGTGTTGTGTTGAGGCCATATTTAAATATCCGTGGGGTAGTTGTGTAGCAGCAGCGATCTCAGACGTAGATATCTGAAAAGCTGGGAAAATATAATAAGATTGATACCACTATGGAGGTAAGTGGTGTGGTCCGTGTTTTTGTATTTGGGCCAAACTAAACCAAAGTGTTCAGTAAGGTGGTCTGAACAGAACATACGGTTATTTGGTGAATCCTACGTTTAAACGGCTTTTAAACTCACCCATGCTCATCCAAAGTGGAAATACAGCCACTATATGTGTGATGCCTCTACAGCTCCCGATTTAAATAGTGGCAGCACCATTATACACAATAACCCTTTGTGGTTACTTTGACTAAATTATGCACAAGCAATACCATGGCTGCTGCAACACAAATACACTCCTGTGCTTTTGACTTTTATTTCTCTTACTTTATTTCAGAGGATCTAGCCAAGCGTGTGGTTATTGTGTGGATCAGTGTACTGCATGAGAGCATAATGACCAAATTTTCAACGATAAATTCAACTTAAAGCCAAACTAAAAGCCAAATCATCAGCTTTTGGCCGCGTAATTGTTTTGCCATCTGTTTGCATCTCATCTCACTGAACCTGAAGAAAAACAGAAAGCTCATCTGCTCCCTGCTCTCATGGTGAGTCGTGCTCATTTGCATCCACATTTGGAGCAAATTGTGGTAACACTTTACAATCCAGCCTACAATTCACAGAGGAATGAGTCATCAAATAGGTATTTGTTGCTTATAATACCTCACTGTAGATGCAGTTACCTCAAATTCTAATACCTAGAAACAGATTCTTCATGTAAATGTACAAAATCGGATTTTGGGGCCCGGGTTTCACCAGTCACGTTTGAGCAGGCTTTGGTTACCAACTGTGCATGTGGCGAACAAACGAGATGGAACACATTGACTGAAAATTCATCAGCTATGAACATTTTAAATTAATCTGCAATAGCTGTTAATAGAGATTTGTCAGAATTTTGTCTGGACCTGAAACACCTACAAAATGTGTTGCTGTTTGAGTGGAGAAACGTTCAACTCTTCAAGATTAAACCTTGAACCAGATATCTGCCGTCTACACCGGACGCCCCAAAATATTGTATTGGCTTATTTGCCTTTAGACGATAGCCGATTAGAATCTGAGATTCCCCAAATTCTAAGCGAATATCAATACCAACAAGTATTTCCATTCCGACTTGCACCATAGAGTTGCATGAAGAAATGGGGCTCGGCAGGATTATGAGGTTAAAAGAGAAATCAAATGAACCTTGAATGACTGACAACAACGTGGAAAATGTGACAAACATATGTCATTTGTGTTTGTTTTGTGGGAAATGGATGATTTCACTTTTAAAGTCCACTCCACTCAATTTTCAATCACTAGCGGAGCAGAAACTTCACTAGAAGCTCCTGGTTCATCATGAGCAGCATGCAAAGCTTGTTTTAATGCTCACTCTATTGTATTTATTCTCTAGGATACAGCTGTTGAATGGTCAGGTAAAGGTGCGAGTGTCATCAATGCAGAATCATTGGGTGACTGGCACACTTATCTGGGGTATGGTCCTGAAACCGCAGGGACTTACTATGGTACCCCAGCAGGAAGTGTGGATGGAGGATTGTGGTTTAGCCCCGGCGATTCGGTTCCACTGGAGGGGAGAGAGTCAGCTGGTGGTGGGAGGAACTCAAGCCTGTCACACCTGTTTGAAGTCCAGTCTACTTATCAGAGAGTTTTTCCAGCTCAGAGCACAAAACCAGTTTGCCAACATGCAGGACAGGAGAGGAGAGGACAGGAGAGGAGAGGAGAGGAGAGGAGAGGAGGGTTAGATGGCGTCAGGGGAGCATTTTGGGCATAAGAATTCCTCTGTCGCCTCCCACTGCTGCCAGCTTAGTGATAACATGCATGAGTAGACCTTGGGTGAAAGAAGATGGTAAGATGAGCAGAGAGGGAGGATGGGAAAAGCAGGGCAAAATTGACAGATTAAAAGGAGCAAAGAGGTCTGAAAGCCTCCCACTTCCTCTCTACCCTCCATCCCCTCTGTTCCCCACGAAAGGGGCGGGGGGGGCGCTCCTAAGGATGTTAGTGGCCATTAAAATTGCAGCATGTTTACATAAAACGAACCTTGCCTTTGGCAATCCGATAGTTGGGTGGTTACGGTGCACACCACATGGGGGAAAATGCCATCAGTAGGTCAGGCCCTGATTCGACACCTGACCAGTCAGTCCATATGTCTAAAGTCATATCCAGTCTCTATCCCAACATTTCCTCTGTTATCATTGTCCCTTCCCAGTATAGACTCTAAACCACCATGCTGTCATTACATCAGGGGTGGGGAACCTTTTTCCTATCAAGAAGCACGTTTTTCTCTTGGCCCTCTTTCCTATCGCAGTAATTAAATTACTGTAAACATATATCACACTAACATCTCTGATGTAATGGCTGGATCTGCTTCTCTTTGGCTAGTGATGATGATGATGATGCAACTCTCAGCCAAACCAACTTGATTAAACAAATGCTCCCCCAATTGGTATATACCGTGCATGACTTGCATAAAAGGTATTGCTCCCTCATATCAAACTCAGGAGGGGTCCCTCCCAGAGAAATGGCTATGGACTGTATGTCTGTTGTTTCGTTGTAGACCAAAGAGAATAAGAAGCCTTTTTAGTGGTGTCGTTCAGCGTTTATTCAGAATCTTTTACCATATACGTAATCTGCTCGGCAATGGTACTTCAGAAAAACTGGCAAGCAGGTTTGGCTAATTGTATCATCATCATCATTACCATCTGACATCAGATGACTTGCCAGAGAGAAGCAGTTCCAGCCTTTATATTAGAGATGTTAACCTGATATATGTCTTGAATAACTTTGTATGCGAAGCAAAGGATGCTATAAAAGTTCCCCCCCCTTGAGGTAAAGACAGACCAACATTTTGTTAAGTTTAATAGGTTTACTTTGTAAATGAGTCTCCTTCACAGCCTCTTAGCCATTTGCTTGCTCATCACAAAGCTTGACTTTCAACAACATTGTCTCTGTCAGGATCCAGTCTTGTGAAACGTGAAACATTTTTAATTTATTTGCAGTTATTTCTCTGAGCTGCTGGTTCACACTTTGTTGGATGTAGCACAAAGTCGCAGAGACGTGCACAAATTCAAACACAGGTGCATGAACACCAAACACCTATCACCTTCTGTATTGATCCACTTTACTCTATTGTTTTGCTTTTGAATGATTCAACACACTCAATTGCAAGGTACATTTGCTGTCTGATTAATTTTGATAGGGTGGTTTTCCTCAATACTCTACCCATGATCCCCCTCTCAGTGGTTCAGGCTGGATTGCATTTTTTATATCATGGATATATTCACGTAATTCCGAAAGAACAAAGCCTGCACAGCTCTTTGGCCCAGCACCAGTATATTCACAAAATATTTCCCTTCTGCTTATTCAAAGGGAGTCTCTGATGACTTGTTTTACCGATCCACCTGCCATCGCTAACAAGGCAGAGCTGCGATGATCCGGTGGGTCTGATATTTACCGTGGTCCCATCAGAATGTTTTTTTTATTAACAAATGGCAGCTATAATTACAGCAACCAAACCATTGTTTCATCCAAACACTGGCAGTCCATTCACGGATTCTCCCATTATCCATGTTCTGTGGTCATGGATTAGCTCTAATCAGCACAGTATAATCCACATGAAAAAGAAGGCTATTATGATTAAAACTGCCATAATCTGATCTCGGCTCCAATTCTGTCCCCTCTATTACTTCATCATTACGCTAATCTCTGAATGTATCACTGAAATGAGGAGTAATGAAATTGCTGCAATAAAATTTTCAGTGAAATTTTAATCACTTGCACGAGCAGTTCTGGTGATAAATTCAAGGCAAAAAATGCCAAATGCACATTGTTGCTGATCCCAGTGGGTCCTGTAAGCAAATAAACATAAGGAAAACAACATTTACTGAATGTCTAGAAATTTGAAAAGCATAAGGTTATAGATATAACCCCGTAAAGCAAGCAGCAACACTTAACGACTTGTGGCAAGACCTCCGTAAATTAGAGCTACTTTTCATCCCTATATTAGTGGTGAAAATAGCAACGTTCCCCCTTTAATATCGCCTTTAGCTGAACAAGCTTTTCAAAGACTTGCGAGCGTATATAGCCCCAGAGCTAACCATAGCTACAGCGGGTAACCTAAACGAAGTCAGGAAAAGCCCAAAGCTTTGCCCCTGCAGCAGTAAGATGTCAAGCTGGGACACTCACCCCACCTCTGAGGGTATCAGGGAACACTGAGTTTGTTCTTTATATCCCCTTGTAGGAAAAAGAAAAGTTGATAAATGTCTGTGGCCTTGTTGCAAAGATTAAACTTTTTCCAGTTATAGATACGGAGACAAAGCAGTGACATGACAGTTAAAATAAGGAGAGGGGTTATTTTTATCTTTGAAGTGAAGATTGGATTATATGAGCAGTGTATCAAGGCTGCAAGAATGTGCACATAAAGCTGAACCTTCACCTTGAGGGGGACTGCAATTATTCAGAGACAATATAACATCCTGTTAAAGATGGAGGATTTTCGGATTTAAACACTGTACGCACTATTTTCCTGTAAGACAATAAAGACAGTAGCAGGAGAAATTCTCTCAGGAGAAAGTCTTCATTTGGGGAAAAAGAGCAAGGAGCACAGTAAGTTAATCTATTGCACACTTTTTAGCCTGTTCATGGGAACTAAGAAAACAATAAAATTAAAGAATAGAATAGAATTAAACCTAACCTCTATTAAAGACAGATATTGTAAAAGAACCAATTCAGAAAATAATTTTAACAATGAAGTCCAGTCAGGAAAATTACTGTAGAATAACTTTACGAACTGAATTAACCTAAATACAGCAAATAAAATGTATGCTTTAAAATGAAGCAGGGTTCTTACTTGAAAATAATATTGGGGAGCTATCTCATTCAGGCCTTCCTGGTTTAATTCGCTCCCTAAATCAATTCCTGCTGCCTCACTCCCTCCCAGTCTCTGGATGTTTAGTTGTTTATGAGAGTATGCGTATGTACACTGTACAGCCCAATAAGCCAACTAAATGTAATGTTCCTCTGCTGCAGTTTGTTTAGGATTATACCAAATCCTTGGAAATTATTTTCATAGTTGATTCTGCAGGTCAACTTTATTTAGCGAGGCAGATAAGTGTGTGGAGGCCACAAGTGACGTTGCTGCTCGCTTCTTGCCATCTCTGCAATGATGAGTTACGAGACCACACCTGACTGTGATGCAGTAGTATCTCACACATGGCAGTCTGGGAAGGATCAATAATTGATCTAGCCTGTTTGCCACCACATGTTGGGGTCTGGCAGGGTACACATGCACACATGTATTGCTAGAAAACACAGACACACACACACCTCTATTTCTCCAGCGACCATAATGATCTATACACCGTCAACCAGGGTATAAAATGTAGTTGTCACTCAGTCCCATCACGGCTGATCAGATCGCGTTTAACCCTGACAACTCTCCGGTGACCTGGCGGGCTACATGGCTGCCTCTGAGGTCAAACTGGGAAAGCCGTAGATCATCAGCCGCTGTGTTGATGCTGGGTGTGTGCCTGGAGGAAAGGCAAGTCTCATTTTGATCCGTTTCAACCATCAACCCGTTGCCAGTCTTCTATCTCATTCAGGCCTTCCTGGTTTAATTCGCTCCCTAAATCAATTCCTGCTGCCTCACTCCCTCCCAGTCTCTGGATGTTTTAGTTGTTTATGAGAGAAGGTGGAGAACAGCAGGTGTGAGGCCTGCACAAAACAGCAGAGAAGTCATCCAATTTGGGAAGGGCAGTAAATTGCATGGACGTCTGTGCTCTGCGTGGTGCGGAGCCGAGCGAAGGGTTAGGGTGGATGCATATCTCTGCCTGGCGGTACTGCTGACGGGGCACAGAAACAGCCATGGAGGCAAGCCAGGCAGGCAACACAGAGGGAGGGAGGGAGAGAGAGGGAGAGGCAGAGTGAGGCAGAGAGAGAGAGAGAGAGAGACCGGGGTTTGGGACCTGACACACTCTCGGCGTCTCCGTCTATGTGACTCTTTAACCGCTGGATGTTTTCTGCCTCGTTGCAGAAAGAGCAAAAGGGCAGGGAAATAAGGTGAAGGGAAACATAAAGAAGAGGGAGCGGAGGAGGAAATAAAAAAAAACAACATCTGACCTTAAATTCCTCCAGCGTGTGAGAGATGTGGTAAATCTGGAAATGAATAGATAGTGTTATAAATCTAGCCCTGACCGTTATATAAACCTTTAGGTCCATTCCTTGTGATTCTTGAAAAACGAGTCCTGGACCTGAATCTCTGCTCAGCCCCACAGGGCGCCTCTACAGCCTGGGCTAATTGAGCAGATTACAAACCTCCCTTTCTTTTTCTCTAATTAACATTAGTGTGCCATGGACCAAATCGGTCTGAAGCATAGGTCTGAAATAGGCCCTCCACTCTTGCATGCGATTAAGATCTCCTGCCACTGCGGTGTCTCTGGTCATAACTTCATTAACGACTTGGCTGACTTTTCCCGACACTGCTGGCTCCAGTCCCCCGGGGAGTTTGGGCCTGAATTTCAATTTCCTGCAGCAAAAAGATCTTTGATCGAATTTCATATTTGGACTAAAACAATTTCCTACAGGTTTCTCAGCTCTGGGTGGCATGGTGGTGTAGTGGTTAGTACTATTGCCTCACAGCAAGAAGGTTCCAAGTTCGGCCCAGGTCTTCCTGTGTGGTGTTTGCATGTTTTGTGTTATGCACATGGGTTTGGGTTAATTGGTGGCTCTAAAATATAGTGAGTGAATGGTTGTTTGTATGTTGGCGACCTCTCCAGGCTTTACATCACCCAATGTCAGCTGGGATTGGTTCCAGCTCCCCTGTGCAACTCTCAAACGATAGGTGGTATAGATGATGGATGGACGGACGGATGAATGGTTGGATGAATTTATCATCTCCCAACACATCATTGGTTTAGATTAATCCTGCATGTCAACTTGATCATCTATAACTCCTAACTATAGCCTTAGAATCTATCATTTTCATCAGCACAAGCACGGCTGTAATGACTCTGATTTCTGCACTGATTGTCAACATAATCATGAGCAACATTTTTATCTTCCTCAGCTCCTTCGTCACAGTAACTCTCCTCCTCCTCCCCTTCAGTAATACTATTGCCTCGTCCTTCATCACATTTATTGCTATTTGTTTTCTCCACATTTCTTCCTTTACGGTTATGGCCATACGCACATATTCTGGTCTTTTCAGTAATTGGTAGTTTGGATTTAAGGCATCGTGATGAATGCTGAAATGCGTGAAATGCGGTCTACGGCTAAATTCAGCCGCCGTAAACTAAGCTATACAAATTTGGTAAATCTGAGTCTGTCCACGTCGCGTGACAAGCTGTACACTGCAGAGACACACATATACTGCATAGACTGGATCCGGACATGCCTCACATTCAAATGCATCTAATAGCTGTGAGTGCTTGTATATAGCTTGGACAAGGTGTTGCTCTCACAATTCATTTCACACTTCATTAGCAAGAGAACTTGTAGGCTGGATTTACAGTATGGAAGGGAAGATCAATACATTCCAGCCAGGTATTAATGGTGCAATCCAATACAGGCGGCTGGGGTTCAGCAGATTATGCAAACACAATTACAAAAAACATGACAGAAAGGTTCATTGTCACGCTTCATGAGCACATACCAATCGCAAATGAACGCGGATGTCTTTGGACACACCTATGAATGTAGTTGCGAAGGAAATGAGGAACACCCAGATTTTCACTCACACTCCTCTTTGTTCCTCCTTTTCACTCCCCCGGTGATCTGAATGGAGTAAATCATCATTGTGTTTAGGACGGCCATTCTCAATGGTTTGGCCACCCGTTCTATTAAGAATTCCGGGCCATTCATCCGGTTAAAGATCCAACCTCTATTGTGGCCATCTGACATCTCTATTCATCATCACACAGTCTGCATCCTGCTGCTGCCGCTGCCATCGTCTCAAGGCACACTCTGCCTTGTGTGGCACTTTGTGTGGGGAAGGGTCACACGTTCACAGAGGGGTTAGTGGTGTATTGATTTATAGTGTATGATATAAATTTGTCGGACAGTTTGCCACACAATTGAGACTATGATGGTTTCTCCCTTCGATAACTTTTGTTGAAGGAGGTCATTGGGGAAATACGTTGCACTTCTGCTTTATTGAAATATATTGAATGAATTTGAATGCAATGATTTACAGTAATTCAGATATTTAATTAGATGCATTAGTCAAATACACACTCCTGTCTGGTATAGGGGGTTATGTTTCCGCCCCTGTCTGTTGGTTTGTCTTTGATTGGTTGGTTTGGTAGCAGGATCAGGCAAGAACCAATACGGATTTCCACAAAACCCATTATATTTTGGCGTAGATCATGACAAAGGGGTACCAGGAACCAGGAAAATTTGTTTACCAATTTCCCATGGAATAATTCATGGATCTTGATGAAAAGAAAATATCAAACATATTTAAAGTAATGATATTTATGAGGTGGAGTTTTGCGCTCTTCTAGTGCAATTCTAGTTCTTATGGAAAAATGTACTGTATTAGGATCCATATATATTTTGTGCGATTGCAAGGCAGTAGATGAAACTATTTCTCAAATTGTTTCTTCCCTAAATCATAACAGATACGCTTGAATGCAAGTGATCACTGGGAGTCCCCTGAAGATAGTGTAGATTTTGTTTTACACTTCAGTGTCAGATTTCACCCACTGATACCCCATTAGGCAGATGTAATATACTGTACATGTTTAATTAAATTATGTTTTAATTATATTCCCCTGCCATAACTGTGCTCTCATTTTTCATTTACGTCGTGATGTGGAGTGACTGCGGGCTACTTGCATATAACTCCAGTTACATACAAGCGTAACTCCACTCTTGCCTTGATTCATGACTGAACAGGCTTAACTCATGCAAGCGCTGTAATAATGTTCCTTCATTCAGTCACTGTGATTAAGAGCAGCGACTGTGGTGAGCAGGAAGTGTGCAGTGGGACTGGGTCTCATAGTGAATTACTGAAGAGCTCCTTCACGTTGTCTTCATTAGCACCACTACAACTGGAGGGGTACTGGGAGAGTGTTTACCTCCGCACAGGCTGGTTGGCCACTTAATCTCTATGTTGCATATGTATGTGTTTAGACAGATACTCATACCATGTACACAGACCTATTCTGCAAACTGCTCACATTAAATGCATATAGATCATCCCCAAAAAATACTTACTGGAGAAATTAAGATCACAAAAATACATGAATTCTGGAGAAATTCATAAAATTCATCACCATTAATCCATCTTTTATGCTTAAGCAGTGGAAAACAACAAGAGTGAGTATTGTGGTTCGATGCGGCTGAATCACTTCTTCACCGTGGTTTGTTAAATGCGTTAAGCCGTGTGATGATGACGGAGATTTAGAGAAACTTAGCCAGGTTTTCTACTCTGTTATCAAACTCCTCTTCATGCAAGACTGAACAAGACAGACTGACGGAAACCCCCAGTCTTTCACACACAGTAAAGGGCTTTTAAGTGTTTTAAATTCATAAGGTACAACTACAAGGTGAAGGATAAAGATTTCTTTCATGACAGTCAGGGTCGGGTCTTTTTTTTTAACTGAAAGAGACGTGACATGGTGAGCGACCCGGGTGTTGAGTCTACTCACTGGCCTCTTGTTTCTCATAACAAGGCAGGACATTTCCCCATGTGCAGGTTTGGCCTTGTACCACGGTGAAGTTTGTAACACTTCAATTTTTCTCCTCGGGTTTGGCCCGAGTCGTATTTCAAGGTTAGCTCTTCCCCCTCAGTCACTGGAAAGTAAGAGCAGGGGAGAGAGGAGGGGGGAGGGAATTCTCCAAGGTCACTTTCGGTGTCTCTCCATTTGAGTTGGCGAGTTCCTGACAAGGCAGAGACAGTTTCAATTTCTCACCGACTGTCAGGGGCTGGCTGTTCTTTAAAGGCCTTTGAGACAGATATAAGCAGAGGAAGATGTTCCCTGACTTTTCAGTATTATCTGAGGAGTATTCTTTTCTCCGGCCTTATCGCTCTGTCAGTAATGGGCCTTCAGTGATTCCTGCCAGATATCGTCCACGGATGGACTGTTGGGCAGTTTAGATAGAGCAACGCTTTCCCAGATCCTGTAGATCCAGACTGGAGTGTTTTTCCACATGTTTCTGTCCCTTGTTGATTGGTGAATCCCACTGAATGGCAGTTTGACAGACACTGCACCACTGCTTCGAAGTGGAGTGGAAGAAAACAAAAAAAAAGGAGGGGAAGATTGATGTGTACTGCCCGAAGTGTTGCATGGTAAACTTTGTATGACCACCTCCTCAATCAAAAGTACTGTAAAAGTCATCCTCCTCTTCAGATGTGATGAAGACATGGATCAGAGCTCTTTGATGTGACAGATCATGGACATCTTCATCTGACCCTCCTGTCTCCCAGCTCGCTGGGGCTTTTATTGTTCTGTGAAACAATTCACTGAGGGGAAGGACGGCGTGTCAAAACTGTTTAAGAGGCTTTGACATTGAAAGGGAAAAAGAAACTTCAAAGAAATTAAAATATGTGTGCACGTGTGCGTGTGCAAGCGAGACCGAAATCTGCCTCCTATGTTTACAAAGTGATTAAGTTCATTGTCTGGTGAGCATAAGAACTTATAGTCACATTTTTTCTGAGATAAAACAGCCACAGGTGGCTTATCCTCCTTAAAGACATTCAGTTAACTCAGCTACTTCACTATGACCGATTCGTGTCTGGGGAATAGGGGAGGAAACGCAGATGGGAGTAGTGGCAGGGCTGATAAGAGAGTTGAAAGCAGCAGTGGGGAATGGAGTGGTAGCAGTAAGCTGGACTCCTGCTGTCTGCTCTTTAGGGAGATCCCCAGTCGTGCTGTCCCAACTGTAGCGTGAGGAGAGACTCAGCAAGGGGTCTTCGAAGTACTACTCTGTTATTACATGGATGAACTTCTTTGTGCCGCCATTATACATTGAAAGCACCATAACTGAGGACAGCTCCCATCCTTCAAACAACTACAAATCTCAGCCGTGCAGGGCAGAGAAACCTGTGACTCAATGAGATTCCCAACAACCTCACTGAAGCACATCGCCTCGGCTCTGTGTCCCCAGATGTTTGGCATTCCACTCAAGAGATGCACATATAATCCCTAATCACTGCACTTGTTATATAAATGCTCCGTTGTACATTTTACTGCTTCTGTGGCGAGATTGGTTTATCATTGACATTTAGCTTCCATTTCAGGGAATGTAAATTAGCAGCTGCTGCAAGAGGAAAGTAAATGCAACATGAGGATATGCTTTGTTGGTGTTAACCCCTCTTCAGCTCTGACATTGCATTTAAGATAGATGGTTGATTTGTTGGCGGTTGGGTGGGTCAGTCGATCAATCAGTCGTTCAGCCAGTCGGTTGGTTGGTTGGTCAGCTAATCGGTCAGTCGGCCGTTCGGTCAGCCGGTCAGTCAGTCGGTCAGTTAGTCAGTCCGTCAGTCAGTTGGTCAGTCGGTCAGTTAGTCAGTTGGTCAGTTAGTCGGTCAGTTAGTCGGTTGGTTGGTCGTTCGCTCGGTTGCCTGGTAGGTCAGTTTGTTTCTTGGTCGGTTGGTTGGAAGGTTAGTTCATTTGAAAGAAACTCATTTCCACAACACTACATTCTCTTTCAAAAATTATGTCCCAGTAAACGAATAACAGAGCAACATCATTAATGCATAAGAAAACAAAGATACGTATTAAACTGCACAATTATTATCCAATCCCTAAAATTATCTTATAATAAAATACAATATTTGAGAAGCTGGAACCAGCAAAAAGCATTTTCCCTGCTGATTGACTGAAGGATCAATAAACAGTTTCAGCTTCACTGCGATTCTAAGAGGAACTGCTAATAATAGTCATTTTTTAGACAAGTATAGTGATGGTTTTGTACCTGGCTGCATTGGATGGGTCATATCCAGCAATGGTGGACCTAACACTGGGAAAGTACAGGCTACGAGGAAAGGAAGTATGTCAGTGGTGTCGAGAGCCTTTAATGGTGTATAGATTGTTAAAGAGATTGAGAGCTCCGGCTGCACTGTTGGGGATTGATACTGCTCTGTTAATCTAATGCAGAGGTCTCCGAGCAATGTGTAATATTGTGTAGGTGTTTGATGATCGACTTGCCCTTTGTGCTGTAGCCGATTTTATAGACGAACATTACCGTTTGGTACAATAAAAGTGTTATTTATACAGCCTGACTGATTGTGCTTGCCTTTGACAGTGTTTGGAAAATCAGCAGCTGTGGGGCTGCACGTGTTTTAGTGTAAAGCAGTTGAATCCACCCATGTGATACACAAACTGAACATCATGACTTCATCTCAGAGCCTGGATTTATTGCATTGCCTGATGCAGTTATGTTATACAGGTGTAGCAATAACAGGTAAACCAGGTCATTCTGAGAGGAAGACGGAAATGCAACTTTTGCTCCAATTATATAGGTTTAACAACAGAAGAGGGTTTTTTTGTACATGTCTGATAGAAAATAGGTCCAATAGTCTAAATTGAGACCATCAAAAGCGTGTTTAATAATTTACCTAAATACTTTCCTCTCTCTCTCACTTTCTCTCTCTCTCTCTCTCTCTGCCTCTGTCTCTCCTCAGCGAGGTCAGTGGGTGCAGAAGGATGTGGCTTTAGTTGTGTTCTGTCGTCGTCACTTTGTCCTCGGAGCTGCAGGCTGCGACAGAGAGCCTCACAGCCTCCGACACCAGACCGGCGTGTGGTGGTGCCAACCGGGGAGCAGCAGCCTCAGCGTGCTGGTGTCTCTAGTGTATAGCTCTCTTAAGTATAGCAGCTGAATGATAAGAGAACAGAAAGGGAGCCTGGCTGCTTGGAAGCTCACAACATAACGGGACGCACTTTACTCAGAGCCGATTTCTCCTCCAGCTGACGGGAGGGAGGGAGGGAGGGAGGGAGCGAGCGCGCCAGGCTGAGCTGGAGTGCCGTGCGCCGGGGAGGAGAGAGGAGAGGAGCGGCGCGGATCCACTGGGGATTTTAAACCAGTCCACGTTTACTCCCTTGTCGTCCCCCCCCAACCCCACAGCAGGACCCCCAGACTCCGGCTGGCTCCT
Organism: Limanda limanda; assembly: GCF_963576545.1. Lineage (NCBI taxonomy): Eukaryota > Metazoa > Chordata > Actinopteri > Pleuronectiformes > Pleuronectidae > Limanda > Limanda limanda. Next base: position 19,413,090 of record NC_083641.1, on the reverse strand, counting down.
CTTGTCGGACAGACTCAGACAGAGACAGAGCGATGAATGCACTGACTGACCCACCGGCTCTCTGTCATTTCTCCGGCGCACTCTGCCCGACCACCACCACCCGCACCTCGTCTTAGAATAGAGACCTATAGCACCATAGCACCTGGGATTTTGATTCTCCACACTTCACCATGTCTTGAGACGGCGCAGCGGAGGCGACACGGATGATGGCAGTGAGTACATGGCTCCTCCGCTTGCATGGCAGAGGGTCGTGCGTCCGGGGGGCTACTTTTAGCTCGTCTCCAGGGTGCAGCCTTTCTTTTTTCATCCACGACTTTAAATGTGACCAATAATCGTGCATGGAGATAGGGGGGGGGGGGGGGGGGTCAGGGGTTGTGATGCTGGGGTATTGGGCGTTTCTGTGCCCTGTTGTTGCTCCTGGGACTTTTCTTATTGGGAGGGGGGGCATTACATCATTTGGATGACTCTGCAAATTGAAGAAACGCGTAAAAAAGCTTAATCATGACAAATCAGATCTTGAAAATAAAGCTCAGCCTCTGCACACGGTTGCCAGGTGCGATCATGGGACTGTCATGCGTGACAACGTGCCACTGGGAGACTGGGCGTGTGCGGTGCTGTGGGGGGGAGGGGGGGGGAGAAGCCATGCAGCTCCAGAGATCGGCGGAGTTGCGAGGGGAAGTGGTGTTTGACATAAATTAAACACCCCCTGCTGCAACCCACAACACCCGCCCGGCTGCGGGGTGGGGTGCAGGGTGGGGGGGGGGGTCGGTGCAGCTGTCAATTTGCATGTATTTTGTTGGTCAAATCCAGCCTGTGTGTGTGTGTGTGTGTGTGTGTGTGTGTGTGTGTAAAGGGCTGTCTGCCCGCCTGCGCGTCGCTTAATCCCACAGAGGATCAGCTCCTACCGCCCCAGCCTCCCTCCCTCCCTCCCTCTCTCTCTCTCTCCCTCTCTCTCTCTCTCTACCCCTCTCTCTCATTCACACACATGCACACTTTAAATGGTTTCTCCTTCTGCGATCGGGCTCATGTGACCGTCGTGGTTTGGACGCGATCAGATCCGGGAGCCGTTCGGAGGCAGTGCGCGCACGAACCGGGAAAACGCTCCAAGGAAACGAGGGAGACGACCGGGATTTGGAACGCGATCCACCGGCCGCTCGGAGTCTCTGCTGCCGCTGTGAGACCTCCCTGCCTCGGAGAAGGAAAACAACCGGTTCCTGAATCATAGTTTTATATATATATATATGTATATAAATAGTGATTAGACGGGGACAACGCCGGGATGACGCGCTGGTTCACGCACGCAGACAGGGACTGGTGACCGTGTAGTGATCCAGGGCGTCTGATGAGCTCGTCGGTAAGGTGGTCCCCTGATGGACTGATACATTGTATTTCTTTTAAATCACGCTACATTTGAAGCTTAAATGTTACATTTGGTTATGTGTCATGATGGTGACTGTTGTTATGTTTGCTGTAAACACACATAGTCGAGGGGGTTTCAGAGTATGAGGCCATAAGTAGGCTGGTTATGCTGCGTGTGTTTGTGTGTGTGTGTGTGTGTGTGTGTGTGTGTGTGTGTGTGTACTTGCACATATATCTGAGTGAGGACCGTGTGATCCTAGGAGTGACAATCTGGGAAAGTGAGGACTCACTTTCAATTGGCTGTTTGAAGGTTCAGACTTGATTTTAGGGTTAGGGTAAGAATTTGGTTACAGGGAAAAGGTTAATGTTAGGCGTTAAATGTGATGGGAATGGATTATGCCAATGAGTTTCCTCACTAAGAAAGAGGTAGATGGTTGTTTGTGTGTGTGTGGAGTTCTGCATGTCAAGATCCCACAGGGAAATGATTCCATTGACCTAAAATGGGTATTTTGCATAGTTTTTGCATATTTTCAGAATCACAATCAGAAATTCTTTATTGATCCCAAAGGGAAATTGTGTATTACTGAGGGATAACACACAAAACAGTATTTAACATTCAATCAATCTTACCAAGAGGTTTTTAGTCACGCTGTTTGAACTATTTTACCATGACGTCGAGGCAAAGTGGGGATTTTGTTGCCCCATTTGTGCAGCCAGTGCCAACCTCATCCCTGCAGCAACTCCCCTCATATTCTCTATGACCTGTTGGCATTTCATGAAGAAATACAGGTTTCTCAGCACAAAATGGTTCATCTCTCTGAACTGCATCAGCATCTATTCCCTAAGATGCTGAGTCACTTTGCTTTAGATACATCCTGTAGCAGTCTTGTCCTTTGACGTCAACAGCCAGCGTCTGCACAGGTGTGGTCTAGTAGCCATAACTCAAGAGAGCCTTCTCGCATGAGTATTTTTTTCTCCCTTTAAAATGTTCCATTAGAAACTAGCAAGTCCTAATGATCTTAACCAGTAATTACCAATACTCATAATTAATTCATTTTCCAGAGCAGCTCATAATGTGGATCATGCAGGAATGTGAATGCGTCGTTAAGTTCTCTTTGCCCTGAGAGGAATTTTTTGCAGCTCCTTGCTTTTCATTAACTTTTTAAAAGTGTTGTGAGGCGCTATGATAATGCACTCCTGTGGAGAGAAGACTGATAACTCGGCAACAGACAAGTCTCGGGTCAGGGGGAAGATTTGTGGAGGGCTGTAAACAACACAGACATTTTCATTAGCTGCAAACTAATCAGTCAGGCGGTGATTGGAGCACCATCAAGGTTAGACAACAACTCTGGACTCATCCGTCTGTGTCACTGTTAGGTGTATTGTGCGTCGACGCATCTGTGTCGCTCTCCCTCAGCTCTCCTATAACACCCTGTTTTGTCCCTGTAGTGCAGATGTGGCAGTGGGTGGTGGGATATTATTCTGACACATCCAGCCACACGGACTCCGCCTTCCCTGTGTGTGTAAAGTGTTGCACAAGCCCCTCTATACACATTAACCAATACAGAGGAATGCAAAAGGAATGAGATTATCGGTTAGCATGGTCTATAATGATTTGGAGGCTTTGCAGGAGCACAGTTGTTATGGAGAAAGCAAACAGTGTCGACACAATTCTGTGCAGAAAGGAAGTTCCTGCGGGACAGGAAGTTCTTTGTGGTTGCCTGCATGAAACCACAACACTGGTGTGACTAATCTAAATCTACACACTTCCCTAAATTCTCTTGAATTTCCATATTTCCTTCCTCCTTCCTGCTGACCATTCACTCTGTCTAACTTAATATAGTAGAACTCTTTCAAACCCTTATGCTATGTCCCATCCTTTTCTTCACATGCTCCTGTTTCCTGTACTCAATCTCATTCTGTCTCTCTGTTCTTTTATTGTTTCAGGATTACCGGGAGGATGGCATGGACCTGGGGAGTGATGCGTCCAGTCGATCCAGCTCAGAGTCCAACTCCAACAAGGTTACGCCTTGCTCCCCATCTCTTGACCTGGCCACTTTGGAGGACTACAAATCCTCCCCATCGCTGGATCTGGTCACCTTAGAGGACTATGAGGAGGACGAGGACTACCAAGAGTATAAGAAGAAGGTGATAGAGGAGTGGGAGAGTGAGTATGGAGACGACTACACCTCTCCACCGCCTCCTGGTCAGGAGGAAGGAGGAGAAGGCCTCGTGGAGGTCGACGGCCTTGGCAAAGGCTACAGGAAGACAGTGAACAGTCTCAGCCTCGCCGAAGAATTCCAGGATGTGAAGCCCGTCCCACCCCTTCCGGCCCCTGGCGGACACACTGCCACCTCAGTCGCAGCCTTCCCGGAGGAACTGAAACAGAATGGCAATTCGATTTTCCCCAGAAGCAACCAACTCCATTCTCCTGATACGCCAAAGGGGGGCACAGGGACTTCCAAGCCCAGCCGCCGTAGCTCCAGTCAAGGCAGAGGGAGCCGCAGCAGTAGCGGGGGTGGTGGCGGAGGAGGCGGAGGAGGGACTGGGGTACGGATGGGAGGATACAGAGAGGAGGAGGGTGTAGAGGAAGAGCCTCTGCCCACCATGGACTGGGCGGCCCTGGAGAGGCACCTGGCTGGGCTGCAGTGCAGAGAACAGGAGAATCAGAACCTCAACCACATCCAAAACCACAACATGGGCAGGACCACCTACACCTCGGTGAGTGTGCAAGGATTTCACATGATGTTTCTGCGTGTGGGTATATTAAGATGTTTTTTCGCTTATATGTTTCACACATATATATTTTTAACTCTCTCATGGACTTGTATGCTACTGTAATCCATCAGTTATCCATGTCAGATGGACCCTGGAATCATGAGGTTAGTTTAGCTGCAGGAAGAAAGAGGGATTAGCCGGCTAATGTAGCGCTAAGCTATGTGGCCCTACCATTAACCTGACCATCACGGAAGTCTGGGCTCCACAGCTGGAGGAGAGTGGAGACTGAGGATAACAAGGAAACAGGGATTCAATGCATTCGCCTGCAGATTTAAACAGACATCAACAGGAAGTAGAAGCTTCAAATGAGATAAACTGAACCGCATTTAATACTAGACTTTTACACTCACTGAACTGCAACAATGTCACATGTCATTCTTATAAGCAGGAGTCATTCTCCTGCGCATAATCGTTATGATCTGATGAAAGTGGACACAACTTTCACCTCAAAGATTTGTTGCTGACCTTGGAGACTTAAATCTGTGTAAACTAATTTCTAAAAGTCTGACAGTTCTTTTCCATGTGGTGTATCCACCAGAAGAGGTCAGTGTTGCATTGACGCTCTGCAGACTGGGTGATCGAGGCCTGTGGTGCCACACCAGCCCCAGCACCAGCACTACAGGCTGTTATGATTTAGTTGCAGTGTTGTGACATCACTCAGTCTGAATTACAGTCGGAGCTGCAGCTTGATGGTTTATTGCTGGTGTTTGGGTGCCGAAGGGTGCAGCTTGGAAAATGTTTAGGGGCGAAGCAGGAGATTATTTGAACAGCCACAGTTTCAGCGGAGACTCTCAGTTTTGGGAGAGGGGTTCCTTTTGATATGCAAGCACCAAGACCTTTACCTCAGTGCACACAGACAATAGTTGCGGCCAGTGCCATTGTGAGTGCGTTGTGTGGGTTGTGTGTCTTTGTTTGTGCGTCCTGGAGGCCCCCTCTGTGTCCCTGAGGCATGTGAGGAATGCAGCAGGAGAAGTGGGGGAGTGTGGGAGGAAGGAAAGACGGACAAAAACGGACAGGGAGATGGTATCTTTAGGACCCGGCTGCAGTGCAGGGCCACGCGGCTCATGTGTTTGTGTCAATGTCCATTACCTGCTGTCCATCTTAAACAGGAAGGTCACCTCCTGGTTTGCTTTAGTCTGCTGCTCTCCGTCTCTCTTTCCCGAGGCAGTGGGATGTGATACAATTGACCTGGGTGGAAGAAAATCTCATGAAAGGGAGTCTCTGTCTCCACATGCAGCCACTATCTCCTCCCTGCACACACACAAGCACAAAAGTCCACACCACTGCTTATCGCCATTTAGTCACATTCCCGATCCCTGCTGGTGTTTTACATGTGTGTACATAAAGGAGGACGAAGCCTGGTGTGAGGGAAGGAGATTGACCGGTCTTGATGGTGATTGTGCCACCGCCTCCCTGCTGTCTTTGCTATTACATGGCAAGTCAACCCGCAGAAAAAAAATGGACCTCGGAGTCCGATTGCCCGGCGCCGATAAGAAATTGGAATTAGCCTTGTAATCCCAGCTGAGCTTAGAGGAGAAGAGATACACCAGAAAAGACGAGAGACACAAGCTCATATCCTCCACAATCCCACTCGTAAAATCCTTTAAGCGCTGCTGCTTCCTCTGTGGATAAATGTCTGTCAGATGGATCATATAAGAGCAATCAATTACCGAACCTCTGATATTTAATTTGACCTTTTGGTTTGTTTAGTTCTCTCTCTGACATTTTGCATATTGTAAAAAGGGACAATGGCAGTATTGACCTGCTGCTAACCCACTGACAAGAGCATAAAAGCAGTCAAGTGGCAATTCTAAGGCTATTTCCCAAAAGACATTTCCCAGTCTCTTTCCATGTCAGGGGGCGTCCGAGTTCCTTAATTCGCAAATTTGCAGGATTTAGCAGACACCCTGGAGAGAAGGAGGCCGGTGCTCTTAAAAGGTTGTTAAATATTTAGACATCCACTCAGGTGGGACCACCACCACCGCCGAGCTGGCGCATGTGCTCAGGTATAGAGGGGTCTGAATGGGATGTTGATGGGGTCCAGTGGGACGGATATATTCAGGCTTCAGTGGAATTTCAAAAGCATCCGTGCTTAGAAAGACAGACACTAAGACTGAGTGAATAATCTGTAGCCTTGCCTGGAGGCTGATTGGGTTGCTTTTCCATTGCTGCAGATTCTTTCTTGTAAGACACGTAAAAAGGTTTATATCAGTCAAATCTGTGGTTCAGCAAACACACTATGAGCATGAAACAGGATACACACACACACAGTCATTCAGCAGTCTTAGCTGTCGTGTTCACATCTTAATGGCGATGTCCAAAGTTCCTTTTGCTTATCTAATCCCAGGTTAAATTATGATATAGATTTTGAATTATTATCTCCTCCAAGAAGGTTATGTCTTCACCCATGTCCATTTGTGTGTTGGTTGGTTAGTTGGTTTATTTGTGTGTTTATAATCAAGACTAGGCAAAAACTGAAGGATGGATTACAATGAAACTTGGTGGAAGGATGCGGTCTGGCTCAGGGAAGAACCCATTTAGTTTTGGTGCGTATCCAGATTAGAGGGCGGATCCAGAAACGTTGTCATTTTTGATGTACAGAAGGCAGATTGTACTGTATCCATGAAAAGCTTAATTTATCCTGTATGTTGCTTCATCATCAACTCACTTCTGTATTAATGAAGTAGTCATGTTGTTGCAGGTGTGTTTAGTCAGGGTGTGGTGTCAGGCCGCTGTAATCTCAGCGTCTGCCTGCAGGCTGTGGGCGGGGGTGCAGGAGGATTCATTGAGGAAGAGGGCTGAGCTGACCTGTGTGTAATTTGATTCTAATGAACTCCGGTGGCGCGTGGCAGATTGGGGCCCACAGGGACCTCAAGCACACTGGCCCCTAACCTTCCATTGAGCTGCGCACCAGTGAAAGGTAAACAATAATATTATTCTTCAGTGACAGACCCGAGGGGGGAAAAGGCAAAGAGGAATGGGCGGGTCGGTCTTGACGTATGCCTCCGAAATGCACCTGTGTGGTGGTGGGTCATATTGGAAAAGGATTAAATCTATGCCTACAGGCTACTTCTTTTCCAATCTGAGAGTGCACACACCCAGGCTTACTCACACAATTTAAAAACACCCCAGGGGAAAACTGTGCTTATAAAGACAGGGCCTGTGTTGAGACCTGCAATATCAGGGAAGAGCTGTGTGTGTGTGTGTAGGCGTGTGTGTGTGTGTGTGTGTCACTCACACCTACACACACACACAGCTCTGGGTACATCACTTCCTGGACACTTTCCATAACCCTAACCCTAACTGTAACCACCACTTGCCTAACTTTGAATGTACAGAATCTGTAGGGGAGGAGCAAGCGTACCTTAAGGCTTCCGGACCCAAAACAAAACCAAGTATACTTGACCAATCACGTTTGAGCAGGTTTTGGTTGCCTGCAGGTAGACAGTCCAAGCTGTCTTCATATGCAGATTGCAGTTAAAAGATATTATCCAAAAAGTTCTTCTGGACTGAAAACACCTAGAAAAACTATCACTGTTTGTGTTCTTTGGAGAGAAGTTTGACTCGTGTGATAAAAGAAACAGTTTCGACTGCATTTATTTGACTAAATTTTTTATCGTGCCCTTGCGTGTCCCCCAAGTTTATCTAAATACAACACATAATTGCTATACTTGTATCCTAACCAGGTGGTAATGGAGAATTATAAATGGCATAAGTAACTACATAACATGTAAGATTATGAATTGCCTAAAGTCCATTTGTCCTTTAAAAAGTTTCACAACTTCTAAAGACTATAATCTCTGAATTGCTAAGACCGATGTGACAGTTTACCTGTTTCAAGCAGTGAGTGTAAGTAACATGTCGACTAACATCTACTTAATAGGAACCAAAAATGTGCAGAGCTCTGCCCCAGAAAAGCACTCAAGGGCTTCGGAAAATAAAAGGATGAGAAAGAGAGGAGAGAAAAGAGCGGTTTCTCCTTTAGCTCTCTCCCTCTCTTTCCCTCCACTCTGGGCTCTGTGATTATGTAGGAGTTCGGCAGTTGAACTGTGCACGGCACCCTCCACTAACGACCAAACCACCGGCTTCACCCACGACTCAGACTGTGCCACGTAGAGAGAGCGAGGGCGAGGGAAGGAGAGGGAAGAAATTGCAGGGTTGGCCTGTGGCTCTAGTGGATATAAGGCAGGAACAATGAATGTCGAGTAGTCACACTCAAGTTAGGTGATGAATGGGGGGGGGGGGGAAGCAGACAGGGCCTGAAAAGAGAGATAACTGGATTGAAAAGGATTGGGAGGAGGAGGAGGAGGAGGTGAAATGAGGAATGTGGGGTCAGGGTTTGAAGTGGAGGAAGAAGAGGAAAGACAAAATGGGAGGAAAGCTGGAGGAGAAATGAATGTGGGTAGTAGGTGGGAGGAGGCTTCAGAAACAGGGGGCCAGGCTTTAACCAGGTGTGTAACGTATGTGGTGTCTGGTTCAGCCCCTAAGGCTCAACCACAGCTCCTTCTGTGTCTGTGTGTGTGTGTGTGAGTGTGTGTATGTATGTACTGATACCAGCTGAAACACGCCCGGCCCGCTGCTCGCCAAAGCACATGCACACTCTCCTCTCTCAGACTGACTGCACTGGCTCTGCCTCCGAGTCAAACACATATCTGGCATACACACACACACACACACACACACGCACACACACACACACACACACACACACACACACACACACACACACACACACACACACAGACATGCCCACCCTCGCACCATCACCTCACTAAATCACAGGATATCTTTTTCTGCTCATGGTGTCCTGACAGTCTGCCGGTGCTGGTCGATGTTCTTTTTCCTTCTCTTTTTTTTTTTTTATCAGTGGAGTATTTTTCAGCTCAGCTTAACCTTGGATTCCTCACAGCAAGCCGGGCACTTTACTCAGGTAAAGTTGAACACGACTATAACACGAATAGGAAACTTGGGGCTTTGTGTTTATGTACGCGTGACGTGGCTGTAGACGAAACAAAGTTCAGGTTCAAAGTAGTGATTTAAAGACACAACATTCCTCTGCTGTGACATGTCGTCTGCTGAAGTTTTTCTGCATGTAACAGAAAAGTTGTGGAGAACGGGGCATAAAGTAGAGCCAGCTGCACATCTGTCTGGGCATCTCAGTTTCCTCGCAGCTGTGTTGTGTGTGTGACCCTTTAACAAAGAGCAGGACTGACCATATGAGGGTTAATGCTCGGCAGCACTTTGTTTTCTCCCTTTTCTGGCAAAGACAGAATATAGTCAAATATGCGGTGCATTTGCATGTGAGTTCTGTTTCAAATAAGCAAAGCTTTGTGCTGTTCTCCTGTTTTCAATGTTCCTTTTACTTTGAGGTGGATGAAAAAGTTGGTGTGACGTCAAAGGCAAACTGATCAAAAGCTTAGGATGCCGCTTGTGATCTCAGGTTTTCTGTTTGAAAGACTACAAATGACTTTCGACATTCATCACGTGCACCTGCATGGAGGAAACCCTGCACACTTCAAAATGTTGTACAGAGAAAACAAAGCGGAAGATCTCTTCACGGGCTCTGGTTACATGTACTCTGTAGACATATTGAGAAGGCATCTGATCATTTGATTCTGTAAAGCTCTGCTCTGGTACTGGAACTTGAGTCTTCTTGTGGAAGTAAAAAGCCCAAATTGAAACAAACAACCATAAATGGGTAAACCCAAAGAGTGAATATTCGCTTAGCTCTGTTCAAATGGGCCTAATATGACAGGCAGCTGACTGTCAGCTTTATAGGACTCAAAGATATATGTAGTGTTTGTTGTTGAAGTGGTTTTATCACTGAGGAGCCCAGCATTGACCCCCATGGTTTCAAACGTGAAGTCAGCAACAACTAAACAGCTTGGATACATCATGTTTCATCTGGAGATGCTGATGCACCTGCACACAAATCAAAACTGTTGCTGCTTAGATTGACCAGCTGGATAGTGGGTGTAACAATATGTGCAAAACATACAACGTGTCATCAAGTTCCAGACGATCTGAGCAGGGGTGGTGCTGACTAAACGGCTCTTATCTGGAGTCAAAGTACATTTTAATCTGTTGTCTGATAACCTCCACTTGTCAGGCCAAAATGCATAAACCTATATGAACTGATGAGTAATAATGACTCTATATGAACTCACAAGTTTCCCATCTGGCAGAGTTCGGAAGATGGCCACTGAGAATATCACCTACTTCAGTGTGTTGGATCATAGAGTGATGTCACCCTGCAGGCAAGCCCATGTAAACCAGATGGAGGCACTGTTGTGACTGGATGATCAAATGATGATAATGGTTTAGGTGTAAACGTCCGGTTGATCATAGAAAGACTCACACAAACACACCTTCCTCTGATTCATTCCACCATGATTAACCAAGGTTTGAGGAAGGTTAATAAAATGCTCAAACTCCTCTTTTAGCATGTGTTCAATGTAATATCTCTTTTACACCACAAGTACCAGGTATACACAGGTTTTTTAAATGCAGGTAAACCTGATAAATAAAAGGGGATTGACTTCTTTCCCATTGCTAGTTGAAGATCTTGCCTTTCTCTTTTCCCTATGGTGATTCATGGCTCCCCAGAGGCGGATCCAGGGTTTGGGCCAGGGGGGCACTGGCCCCAGTTGAAATCTGATTGGCCCTGAAGTGCCCTTTCCCTGTCAGTAGTCAAAACAAGTACAAATTTGACAGACAGATAGATAGATAGATAGATAGATAGATAGATAGATAGATAGATAGATAGATAGATAGATAGATAGATAGATAGATAGATAGATAGATAGATAGATAGATAGATAGATAGATAGATAGATAGATAGATAGATAGATAGATAGATAGATAGATAGATAGATAGATAGATAGATAGATAGATAGATAGATAGATAGATAGATAGATAGATAGATAGATAGATAGATAGATAGATAGATAGATAGATAGATAGATAGATAGATAGATAGATAGATAGATAGATAGATAGATAGATAGATAGATAGATAGATAGATAGATAGATAGATAGATAGATAGATTTGTGGCTTTTCTCAAACAGAGAGTAATACTGATTGTCTCCATTCCCAAAAATCCAGATGTTAGTGACTGTTCATGTGTTTTTAGACCATTGGAAAAGGGGCTTAAGTCAACTTAGGCTCATACCAACTCATTTCGCAAATCTTCGCTTTCTTCCCCTCTTTTTCTTTTCTTTTCTTCTCTCCTTGTTCCCTCTCTTCCAGATGTCCCCCGTCCTTCACTACCATTCCCTCTCCTGTTCCCTGATAATTGTCCTCTTCCTCAAGCTGTCAGGAAGCATTATAGCCTCATGTTCTCCCACAGCTCAAATACAGCAGGAGACCATCCCCCCCCTGCCCGTTTCCCCCCCTCTCCACAGTATGAAAACTATCAAAGAGGGGCACAGGCCGTGAGTGGCAGAGCGTGCTGTGGGGGAAATGGGGATTTATGTAGGAGCGAGGAGACAGCCTCTAATGTTATAGCTTTGTGTCAGTCCTTATACTGCACAGTCACTACGGAGCACAGCCAAATACACACACGCACAAACACTCACTTGCTCACAGGCTGGTTTTATAAGTAATGGGGCCGGAGGAGATAAAAAAAAACAAGGTTTATTGCGAGACGGCAACAGAAAGAAGAGAGAGGTGGATATTGAAAATGAGAGACAGGAGAGGGTTTATGTTTTCCAAGCAGTGAAGGATTTTTTAAACTCCCATCCATCATCCTGCAGGAGAACTAAAGGCAGACACACAGACTGCGGCCTGTGTGTGTGTGTGTGTGTGTGTGTGTGTGTGTGTGTGTGTGTGTGTGTGTGTGTGTGTATGTTTGCCTTGACATGGGTGTTCATTTGGGTGGAGCTGAAACCTGAAACACTGTTATTCTCTTTACCTAATTATAGATGGTGTGTGTGTGTGCATGTGTGTGTGTGTGCGTGTGTGTGTTGGACTGGTGTGAACCTATGGTCTGTCTAATAATACACAGCGTATTTATATCATATCCACGCGCCCACACAAATCCAAACAAACCAATAGTATTTTTGTCTCTGGGTTTCAGACTCAGTGTTATCTAAGCTCTCTCATGTGTGTGTGTGTGTGTGTGTGTGTGTGTGTGTGTGTGTGTGTGTGTGTGTGTGTGTGTGTGTGCAAGCGTGTATGTGTCTCTGTGCATGACAGACCAAGAGAGAGACGTGTGCCAAGTCATGCAGAGCTTCATCTGTTGCTATCGAGAACAGAACACATTTTTCACAAACCCACAACACAGGGCTTCAGTAATGATCCTTTTCTTGATCACTTATTGTCTAAAATATCAGAAAATAGAGAAAAGGGCCTGTTTCAATTTCCTTCGGCCTGAGAGGACATCTTAACATTGCTTGTCTTGTCTAATCAACAGTTCAAATCTCCCAAAAAAAGACAAACGAAAGCAATAAACAATCACATCTGAGGGACTCACATCGGGGAACGTTTCCTTTTCCTTATTAATTATTAGTGTTGAATGAATGAATAAAAGATCTTGTTAATATCGGCTCCTCACGATTCACTGTGGCTCTCTCCACTGTTTCATAATGGCCTGTGATATTGCACAAGTGTAATTGCTTGTCAGTTAGTTATTTAATCAGTTGGTATACACATTCGCTGGGACACATGCTCAGTCTTTCCACCACCAACTGTAGCCGTAAAGTCCTCATTAGAACAACCCTCCGGTGGCTGATCATAAGAACGAGCACGCACACACACACACACACACACACACACACACACACACACACACGCATGCTTTAACTCCCAGGCCTTCCACATCAGTTCCTCGCTGTCAGGGCGAGCTCATTACTGCCAGCATCCAGCCCTCACACTGAGCCAACCTGCTTCGCTATGCAGTGTTTTTACGCCGGCACAAAATGTCAGGTCGCTAAAAGCATCTGTGCTCCCCTTTTTCCCGCTGAGACAGAGAGGGCGGCAGGAAAAGAGAAAGAGACGGTGTTTGTGTGTGTGGTTTAGCAGTGGATGAGGAAGAGCTCACTCATTTTACCCATGGAACAATTGCAGCCAGTGAAAATTACCTGAAAATAAATCTACTTAAGTCAAATTCAGATACATGAAAAACGAAGTACTCTAAGTAAACATACTTTTATGCTCTATTAGTTCCTGGATCCATCTTATCTCCACCACCCAGCTCACAGGGACATATCATAATGTAGCCATGTGTGTAGGAGGCTCACTTGTACTCTGCCTCTTCCTCTGTCTCAGTCTGTTTTGAATTGTCGTTGTGCTGATATAGGCCAATTACATAATCAGAGTTGTTGTGCTTGCTGTGTCTGAGCTGTTAAAAGCGGCGCATACACATGTAATTTGAGAATCAGGGGCTACACACGGTTCAATCTGGCTATTGTAGGATATTGTTTTCTTTTTCTGGTGAGGATAAAGAAGTCTCTCTCTCAGCCTCCACCTGGGCTGTGACTCAGATTGTAACCTTGACAACCATGTGAAGGTCAGCAGGGGGGTGCCTTCAGACTTGACTGCTGCCATGGTGATGGTGGGGAGGAAAGGGGGATAGCTGGAGCTTCTTCTATCAAAGCGTTGCTCACAGATGTAGCACATCAAAGTTTTTTTTTGCCCCTGTGTATGTGTATGCATGTGCACTGAGTGAGAGTGAACTCAGCACGATGGATTTGTATTCAGAACGGAGAAGCATCAGGCTTTAGTGAGCTTGAAGTTGAAAAGGTCTTAAAACTGGATCTACATCAGATCAATGGCTCATTAACATGTATTGGCCTCAATTTTAATGTTCCTCACTCGTGTAGACTACCAGGCCAAGGTAAACTAAAAAATACTTACTTATAGAGGGGAAGCTCGGAGTAGAACCGCTGCTCCTTCACGTCCAAAGTGGACAGATGAGATGGACTACAGTCCTTTTCCAATCTGGCCTGGGATGGGATCCGCCAGGAAGAGCTGGGAAACGCGACCTGATCTCATATAAGCAGAAGACAATGAATGGAAGGATGACATTTGTGTTCACACAAAAATTAAGGAAAAGCATAGAAGTTATGTTTTAAATGAAAATACAAGTTCAAACTCTGTTGACTTTCCCACCTCCGCACATCAGACCAATGACTGCATGAAGTTGTCGGATTTTTGGGTTTGGACAGATGTGGGGGACAACCACTTCATCTAAATTATACCAACACCCTGAGAGACACTAAATCTGAGTCTATACATGGCTCCAGATCTAAGAGTCTCCACATCCTGTTGCTGTTGGTGGGATCAGCATGGGATTGGGCTGTATTCCATCCTCAATCCACAACATATGCCCTAATTCTGTGTTTTTCTAAGACATTGTTGATCATTATAGAAAGTACTCGGATTCATAGTAATAAAACCTTATTTTACGGAATACACTGATTACGGTTTAATGGTTGATGTATTAGCAATTAGGATCCCTGGACTTTCGATATCTTTGACTCTTTTTTATCGGCTATTTCTAGCTTGGCTTCACTGCCTCCTTCTTATGCCTGTAATCTCAGCATAAGAATAAACCCCAGTTGCTTTGCTTTCACTGAAAGGAAAACAAGTTTATCACAGGTCAGTGTCATGCACAGATAATTATATCCAAGGTTAGTGTGACGGGATGGGTAATGTTCCAGTCGGCCCCAGCCTGGCCCCACATAGAGGACCAAACCAGAGCCAGCAATGTGCAGGGTTGAGCGGGGGAGATCAGAGCGGGGAGTTCATCGATCCACTTCCAGCTCATTAAACCCAAGAGTGGTCTTATCGGGGGGAAGCAGCGTCACCCAACAGAGATCAATATCAGATAGAGAGATTTGAGAGAGGAGGAATGAGATAACACAAGCTATAGCTGCTTTACCGAAATAAGAAAAGACGAAAAATGAAAGCTGGAACAGATGTATGAGATAACAGCAGCTGGATGTCACATTGTCTACGTTCTTGTGCAGAATCTATGTCACAGCTTGAATGAGGAGGAAAAAGGGCAACCTGTCAAAATACATTTTTTTGCATGACCACCCATAGAAATGATAAAACCTAGAATAAGGTCAAATCAAGAAATGTAGTACGAGAAAAGTGAATTTGCCTGCCTCACTGTGATGTATTTGTTCTTGGATTGTTCGTTGGACAAAACAAGGACTTTAGGACAGATGTTCACATCTCAGCGAGATCAGAAAGAATGGACAGAGCAGGAAACAAAGGGATTTCTCACAGAGATGAGTTGGGATGGCGAGATGGAGAAGGGGACGATTAACTGAGTAGGTTTGCCTGTATTGGGATTACAGAGCGGCCATCTGCCACCATGGGATTATAATTGGACAAAGACTGTACATATACTGTGCAAAACAACAACCTAAAAAGGCATTCAAGTTTTGATACCAGCCATGTTTCAGCTTTTAGAGTTTGACAGTGTTGCGGCTTCCTGTCTTTGACCATTCATGCAGCACAGATAGAGAGATTAAGATAAAGATGAAGGTATGAAAGTCATTCCTCCGCCCTTCTCCCTCCCTGCTCTGTCTGGCATGACTCCATCCGAAACAGCAGCTTGACATCTCGACCCTGACCCACACTGCCCACACGCTCTCTCTCTCTCCATCCCTCCCTCCTGGTTCCACCATCCCTCCCTCCCCTACTGGCCGTCTCTGCACACACTCGGCCCGACAGCTCCTCCCCCTCTTCAACCCGAACCAGACGGAGAAAGGCGAGCGGGAGTGTGCTCTGCGTTTCACCGCTCCACCTCCCTCCCCTCTCTGCTTCTCTCTCTCTCTCTCTCGTTCTCACAGCCCTCCTCCAGTCACTGCCCTCCCTCCCCCTTTTCAGCTTTGGGGAAGCAGAGATCGAACCCTGCCTTTTCAGACAGACCGCAAAACAGGCAGGAAAAGATAGATTTTCAAAAGTAGAGAGCAGGTAGAGGAGTGAAACTGACTGGAGAGACAAGCAGGAGAACCGATTTGTAGATTGTATCAGGGATCAGGGTGGTGGGATTTCCCCCCCCTTCCTCGCCTCCTCTCCTCTCGTCACTGCTGGAATACCACCGCAGGGCTGGGAATCTTCTCCCAGTTCCACTCCTGTTCCCCCCAGCTCAGCCAGCTCAGCTGTAGGATGCTGTGAAGGATGGTCCACCAGGAAAACTGTTCTTACAAGGTACTTCTCAGGGATGAAGGACATGTTGCATAGTCTAATTGTTTATTTGGCATTTTTTTACAAGCACTGAAGCTGATTTCCTTGCTGTAACTCTGCTGTTTGTGTGAATATCATGTTTTATTTCTTTCATTCAGTTTACCGTGAGTCCTTGAGCATCAGGTTGAAACTAGGTTGTGTTATTGCCAAGCCTTGGACTTCTGTCTCCGATGTGATTGTGCTGTGAATCTGATGTCTGGCCGGTTGCTAAGAGAGCACTTGACTCAAGGGAGTAATGTCCTATGTCCTCCTCCTCCTCCTCCTCCTCCTCCACCTTCATCAATCCATGTCAAGGAGGCATGAGTCTTGTCACCGCTAAACAGTCTGTGTGTACAAATGTATTCCAGGCTGTGAGTTTCCTGCTGAGAAGGCATCTTATTCAGTTTACATTGCAAGAGAATTTGAATGGCTGCTTGCAGGGCCGTGTATACGTGTGTTTACGAGTGTGTCATTCTTGTGGGACATGCGACAGCAGCGTCCCACTTTATCTAAGGCGGAATAGGGAGTAATGAGGCAGTCGTGATTAAAAAGAAAGCGAGAGCAACACAGCTCTACATCTGCTCTTCTTATAACCTGCTCCGCCAAGGAAGGAAAGTCTGCAATGCAGTGGAGATGGAGAGTGATGGGGGGGAAAAAAGCAAGGGAGGTGGATGAAAGGCAAACTGATATGAGCTGAATATGTCGGGGGAGGCATTGAGGGGGAAGGATGGAGCTTCTTTGATGGAGGGAGGAAGTGATGAGAAGGAAACATGGGAGTTCTGGAGAGATGGAATGGCCTTGTGGGCGTACTTAACGTGTCTCATCAACGTGCAGCATGAAACCCGAGAGTTTTATTTTTACATTCAACCGTTAAATCTACTTTTGGGATTAAATGGAGTCGCAATTTTTGGTCCATGCACGAGAAAATGTGATTGATCTCATATGTGTTTCTGTTTTCTTTAGCTGGATTTCAAATTAGGTCACTAACTTTCTGGAATTTTAAACATTTAAAAAACAACGACTTCCTATCAATTCCGTGCACACCCTCGTAATTCTTGAGATTAGGTTTTGAGAAACTCTAGATCCCCTGAATGGCTCTGATTTGGAATTTCAGCTGTCGGAAACCCGAAGAAAGAAGGAGAATTTAGCAAAACCTCTGTGCCAATCCTGCAAGTTCCACATATTTGTGTTTGCATGTCAGGGTGGTGGATTTGTGCTCGTGTGAATGAGGGAGCAGTTGTGTAAC